>NC_057812.1:405889382-406189382 GCF_018294505.1 Triticum aestivum
CTTTTATAAACCTCTAGTATTTTTGAAACTAAAATTATATAAAATTTATGCAACTAAAATTATCAAAGTATTTTCCGTTCAAAACATAATAGCAAAAAGAAACTTCATACAAAAATTTTTTGTTAGAAACTTTAATAGCAAACTAAAATAATAAAATTTGTTTTTCATGAAAACTGACATTTAAAATAACCTAAAAATTACCTAAAGCAAAACGAATCACTCAAAAACTCTAAAAACTAAGTAAAGCTTAAAAAGGTACAGAAAAAATTAAAAATGCCGCCTACAGGGCCACCAAGGCCTACATACGACTAGAAACCCAACTAGCATGTTGGGCCAGGATGCAGGCCCAAAGGCATAACAATGTTAGATTAGGCCCGTAGGCCTGCAGTTCAGAGGAGTTCGAGAGGGATGAGGAAGCGGAGCTTATAAACCGGTGCGGGGCTCTCTCAACTAGGAAGATGGGACTAAACTCCCACCACGCCGATGTGCAAGGCAATTGGTCCCGGTTCATGGCACGAACCAGGACCAAAGGGGGGCTTTGATCCTGGTTCGTGGCACCAACCGGGAAGAAAGGTCTCTTTTGGCCAGGCGAAAGGGCGGGAAGCACAACCCTTTGGTCTCGGTTGATGGCACCAACCGGGACCAATGCCCCCCTTTGGTCTCGGTTCGTGCCACCAACCGGGACCAAAGGGTTGTGCTTCCCGCCCTTTCACCTGGCCAAAAGAGACCTTTGGTCCCGGTTGGTGTCACGAACCGGGACCAAAGGGGGTACTGATCCCGGTTGGTGCCACCAACTGGGACTAAAGCCTTTGCTATAGAAGCCAAGACTTAGTAGTTTCTCCTCATTCTCTCCCCCGACACCGAAACGCACTCGACGCCGCCAGCCTACCCCGACGCCATCCGTCGCCCCTGCCGTCACCGTCGCCCGTGCGCCGTCATTGCCGTCGCCTTCGTCTTCCCCGAGCCCCCGCCCCTGCCCTCGCCCTTGCTGCCCCGCCCCAAGTCATCGTAGCCCGTACGTGCCCCGTCGTCCCCGTCGCCATCGCTGTCGTCGTCCCCGAGCCCGCGCCCCTGGCCCCACCGGCCTGCTGCCCCACCCCAGAGCGCGCTCGGCCGCGCGCGCCCCTGCCCCGGCCCACCCCCACCGTTGCCATCGTCGTGCCATTACCGCCCCAGCCGTCGCCCTCACCGTGCCATCGCCGCCCCAGTCGTCGCCCTCGCCATGCCATCGCCGCCCCCACCGTCGCCATCACCTCCGCCCCAGCTCTGTGTTTTTTAGTATATGTTGATTTTTTTGTATGATGAATTGTTTTGTTCATATATAATGTATATATGTATGTGGCTATATGTATGTATGGATGCTCATATATGTATTAATTGTTTTGTTCATAGCACTTTTTTGTTCATATATGTATTTTTTTGTTCATATGTGTATTCATTTTTTTCATAGCTTTTTTTGTTCATATATGTATTTAATTATTTTGATCATATATGTATTTTTTCATAGCATTTTTCCATGTATATATGTATGCGGCTATGTATGTATAGATGGATAGCATCTTTTCCATGTATGTATGTCATTGTCAATATACCCCCTCCCCGATAACTTCAACATGAGGGGGAGTCGATATACCCCCTCCCCGATAACATTTTTTTCTAAGTTACTAAGGTAAAATGTTCACCCCCCTTCTCGATATACCGGGCGACCAACTCTCGAGGCCACCCAAACCCTAGAAAAAAGTGTTGTCGGTCTCCTACCCCCTCCCGCCCCTACCCAACAAACTCTCAAGGCCACCCAAACCACTAGAAGAAAAATCCGGTAACTTCGACATGAGGGGGGACGTCGATCAACCCCCTCTCGCCCGAACAAGTCTATGTATCATTTTATATCGCGATGGACATATATCAAAGTTCGATCATATGTCAAAGTTTGAATTTTTACATATGCAACATTTGATCATATATCAAAGTTTGAATCTTGACATGTGCAACATTTGATCATATGTCAAAGTTTGAATTTTGACATATATAGATTTATCAAGAATGCACCCATTATGGATGTGCACAAGTTGATCCAATTTTTTCTGATCTCATCTATATATATTCTTCTATATGTCACGTTGTCTGTCAAAGTATTGAAGAAATCCATGGATTCATCATTAGCCGGAAGTAACAGGCGTATGATGCTACGAAGCTCTTCAAAGTTGTTTTGGAACGGAGTTCCGGATAGAATAATTCGCTTTTTGGTATGAATTTCAGCAAAGGCCTTCCAAATAGCGATATTCCGAAGGCTCTTGCTGAACTTCGTACCAAAAAGCTAATTATCCTATCCGGGACTCCATTCCAAAACAATTTTGGAGAGCTTCGTACCATTATGCGCCTGTTACTTCCGGCTAATGATGAAGCCATGGTTTTCCTGAATTCTTTGACACTAGACAATGTGACATATAGAAGGGTAGATGAGATCAGGAAAAATATGGACCATTTTCTCCACATCCAGAATGGCGCCATTTTGTTAAATCCCTTAAAGGTTAAGGGAATCCCTTGTTTGACATTGATGAGAGAGGTTATCCGAACATCAGCAATTCATGAGAGAGGCGGTTCGGTCTGGTCGAGGCCACCCAAAACCCTAGAAGCGTTGTCGAGGTCACCCCAAACCATAGATGCGTTGAGGCCACTAATATGATTCCTTGTTATGATTAGCTAGCTAGGTCTATGTTTGCCACTAATATATCCATCTCTCATGTTTGTATATTAATTGCCATGTTTAAATATTTGTAGAAGCTTATGAAGAATGGCAGAACCTCACTTTGAAGGCGGCTGTCAGCTCTGTTGCACTTCCTCAACTCAATGGAATTTTTCAGTGTCGTCCGATTCCACAGGGCTATGCTGTTGTGATGGTGGATGGAGTAATGGAGGATTTAAGGAGCTCGAGCTTGACCACCCTATAGGTGAAGGGGAGAATCAGCTGGTTAATGCTCTAAGGACAACATGTCTATGGCGGAAGGAGTACATCAAGCTTCCAAACTGGACGCCTCCGCCTCCTCCTCCTCCGGTTAGTCAGGGCACTCTGCCTCCTCCTCCTTCGGTGAGTGATCAGGGCACTCCGCCTCCTTGTCCAGCTCCTACGGTGCCTGAGGGCACTTTGCCTCCTCCTTCGCCTCCTATGGCGCGTCTGAGCAGTTCGCCTCCTCCTCTGCCTCGTCAGCAACAACGGAAGAGAGACGTCGCCGCTCCGGCGCCTAGTAGTACAAGCAGAGGCGGGAGGCAATTCAGATATGGTCGATCTCTCAATACTCCTGAAAAGTTACCATACGAGAGGACCGAGAAGGAAAACGCAGAGATCTGTGCAGCCGAAGTGAGGGACTTTTTTTGCAAAGAAACCTCCACCTTCGAAGGAGACGATAGATCCGGTGAACGCGAAGCGCACTATCGATGCCATGAAGCGAGCACCACCACATCCGCCGGATTCCAACTATGCTCGTTGTCTTAAAAAGACATATGCAGATGCATGGCAGTCGGGAACTACTTCCAGTGAGAAAAGGATAGCAGAACGAAGAAGTAGGAAAAAATTCCCCAGCTTGGCGAACAGGCAAACCAATCGTGCCCCCCGCTCAAGGTGTCTAGCAATATTATCGCTAATCTGCTGGGGATGGTTCCCCGTACCAATCCTGGTGATTACCTGGGCGATGATGTAGAGTTTGAAACAATGGATGTGGACGAATACAGATACTAGTATGGGAAGCCTCTCGTCAAAGATGGTCATCCTCCTCTAACGACAATGATGCAAAGATTCCATGAATGGTACATGAAAACCTGTAGGGAGTCTGGGAAGGATACTTTCCCACTAGAATTAAAGAGGAGCACGACCTCGTTAGAATGGATCTGTTGTCTGTTGAATTTGATGAGTTCTTCCAGTTATACAATCAAAAGGCCCTCGAGAAAACACTCGTGACTTACTATTGTCTGTAAGTACTCACTACTGCAGGATGCTGCTAAAGCAACACTACGATCAGAGACCCTTGAACGAAATTGTGTGTGATGCAATAATCGCAAATGGTGATGTAAAAGAACCATCAAAAAAGGTGCAAAACATTTGCGATGGAGGAGCCATCAAACACAGTTCAGATTTTAGTTGCGTGTGCGATCCAGGGCATATGGTTCAGTCCAATGAACTATTTGCGATGAGGCGGAACAAAAGAAACGGGAAGCCTAATGAAGGCGTGTGCGATATAGAGCAGACGGTTCACTCGGATGAACTGTATGTGATTAGGCAACACGAAAGGAACGGTCAGCCAGATCAAGGTGTGTGTGATTGAGGGCATATGCTTCAGAAGGATTAACTATTTGCGATTAGGAAAAAGAACAAAAACGGGTCAGCCAGTTCAAAGTGTCTGTGATTGATGGCATATAGTTCACATGGATGAACTGTTTCCGATTTGCCACAACAAACTGAAACAGTTAGATAGATCAATGTGTGTGTGCTAGACGGGCACACACATTCTAATTAAAAGAAGCGTGCGCGATGGTAATAACGAGCGCGCACGGTTGTTGGAACAAGACGTGTACTGACATTGCCTATTGCGGTGCACCCTATGGTGCAAACGCCAAGAATGCGGCCGAGAAGGCGTACGTGCCCATGTTACGCCTTCCGAGAATAGTGCCACACTTATAACCGTCAGTAAATTTTGAGCATGCGTCCCGTCACAAATTTTTTTAGAAGAACAGGGAGACCGCGTCCCGTCACATTCCAAATTGCAAACCTATTCACACCGATCAAAACCTAAATGGTTTCCCACTTAGGAGCGTATTACTACGCGGTTATAAATACTACTACTCCAAGATGACTGCACATTCCTCCTCAAGTCCTCATCCACAAAAAGTCAAAAACAAACAAGTCATTCGTCATCGTTCCCTTGTGTCCGCCGTGGCCACCGCGAGTTCTGGGTTGAGAGATTAACACCAGGGAGAGGCGAGCGTGGAAGCAGAAGCACCAGAGATGTCCCGCCTCGCCGCGAAAGCAGCCTACATGTCCCGCCGCATGGTCGTAGCAGCAGAGAGGTCACGCCGCACCGCCGAAGCAGCACGGAGGTCCCGCCGCGCTGTCGATGCAGCAGACTGGTCTGGCCGCGCCGCGGAAGCAGAAGAGATGTCCCGCCGCGCCGCGAATGCAGCAGAGATGTCCTCCTGTGTTGCGGCGGCCTGGGAAAATGTCTCGCGGTCAGGCGAGGACTCTTACAGGCGCATGCGTGCCCTCGTCCTTAGGCAGATGGATTAGATCTCCAGGTGGGCGAGGTTGCAGGATGAACTGAAAGCCTTGTTTGAACAGTCTACTGATGACATCCGGCAACTAAATGAGAGCAATGCGAAGCTCCAGGCCGAGCCCGACCTGCTGACGGCGAAGATCGTCGGAAGTGCAGAGAGCAGGAGCAGATCACTACCTTGTTGAAGAGGACCGGCGTCATCGTCGAGAAACTTATGGATGAGAATGCCATGCTGCGCATCGAGCGCAGAAGGCTGGTGGAGGAATCTGTGGATGCTCTCAAGCAACATCTAGAGGACAATAAAGAGCTCATCGCCGCTCCCTGCAAAGACTAGTTCCCGCTGCCTGCAGAAACGCATCAAGAAAGTAGAGATCAGCGAGCTAGATCATTGTCTTCCTTCTTCTTTTACCCTTGTGTATTTCGGGAGTTGGCGCATTTGGATTTTTTTAATTATGTTTCTAAATATGTAAGACAATTATTATCCACTGTCATCGTCCTTATATTCATCATGATTGCTATAAGTCGCAGTCGATGCTATATAGCTCCTTTGGATCTTACATCAATATCCGTGCAAAACTTTCTTTTCAGATTTTCATTTTTCTCTCTTAAATCTCAGTCCAGTGAGACATATAGCCACGCCGTAGAATAGGTGCTCGGGTGCCATTAATGGAGACATTGGGAGGGAGGTGAGCGGCGGGTGGGGGTCAAAGGGCTCTCCTCCCGATGAGCACGCACATGGGTCTGATCGCACGCCTCCCGTACTCAAATAGCTACCCCGCACGGAACCTCCTGGCGAATGAAAAAAGGGGACGTGTGGCCGCACGTAATTGGTAAGTAGAATGCCCACGGTTTCAATAATACTTGTGTTTCCGATTTGTAACGTGACAACACTTGTTTGTGCGCCTTCACAAATCGGGCAGAAAAATTACCATGGCATGTTTGTGCCATGTCATGACACCATGCCAAGTTTCATGATTTTTAGGCGTGTTTTGGATTTATAGGAATTAAAAAACCAAGTTTCTCAATCTTTTCGGCAGAGCAACGACGCCCAAATGTTTGAATTTCACTCCCATCTTTTGCATGGGACCTAGAAATTCACCCAAGGACACACATGTGATTTTTCAAACAACTTTGGTGCACTGGAGAATGTGCTTGTACTTCAAATTTGAATTATGCACATTAAATGTGTAGAAACTCAATTAATGTATAAAAAAGGCCAAACGAACCCGAAATAATTCCAAACTTTAGCGTGGTACTTCTATTTGGTCTAATCTACCTATGTAAAAAAATTAAGGCGGGAGAAGGTAGTGTACGTATGTCATTTCACACACGAAGGTGACACGTTCCCTCCCGGAACCATGAGCCTTCTTGAGGGAAGCTCCGGTTTGCAAGAAGCTTACACTAAAGCTTGTCCCAATTCGGCCAAAAAAAATTACCGCAACATGTTGGTGCCATGACATGACACCATGCCAAGTTTCATGATTTTTAGGCGTGTTTTGGAGTTACAGGAATTAAAAAACCAAGTTCCTCAATCTTTCCGGCCGAGCCACGATGCCCATATGTTTGAAATTCACTCCCATCTCTTGCATGGGACCTAGAAATTCACCCAAGGACACACATGTGATTTTTCAAACAACTTTGGTTCACTGGAGCATGTGATTGTAGCTCAAATTTGAATTATGCACATTAAATGTGCAAAAACTCAATTAATGTATAAAATGGCCAAACGAACCTGGAATAATTCCAAAATTTAGCACGATACTTCTATTTGGTCTAATATGCATGTGTAAAAAAATTAAGGTGGGAGAAGGTAGTGTATGTATGTCGTTTCGCACACGAAGGTGACACGTTCCCTCTCGGAACCACAAGCCTTCTTGAGGGAAGCTCCGGTTTGCAAGAAGCATACACCAAAGCTTGTCCCAATTCAGCCAAAAAAATCACCGCAACATGTTGGTGCCATTTCATGACACCATGCCAAGTTTCATGAATTTCAGGCATGTTTTGGATTTACAGGAATTAAATAACCAAGTATCTTAATCTTTTCAGCCGAGCCACGATGCCCAAATGTTTGAATTTCACTCCCATCTCTTGCATGGGACCTAGAAATTCACCCAACAACAGACATGTGATTTTTCAAATAACTTTGGTGCACTGGAGCATGTGCTTGTAGTTCAAATTTGAATTATGCACATTAAATGCGCAGAAACACAATTAATGTATAAAAAGGCCAAACGAACCCGGAATAATTCCAAAATTTAGCACGGTACTTATATTTGGTCTAATCTGCCTGTGTAAAAAAAATTAAGGCATGAGAAGGCAGTGTACGTATGTCATTTCGCACACGGAGGTGACACGTTCCCTCTCGGAACCACGAGCCTTCTTGAGGGAAGCTCCGGTTTGCAAGAAGCTTACAACAAAGCTTGTCCCAATTCGGCCAAAAAAAATTACCATAGCATGTTGGTGCCATGTCATGACACCATGCCAAGTCTCATGATTTTCTGGCGTGTTTTGGATTTACAGGAATTAAAAAACCAAGTTTCTCAGTCTTTCCGGTCGAGCCACGGCGCCCAGTTGTTTGAATTTCACTCCCATCTCTTGCATGGGACCTAGAAATTCACCCAAGGACACACATGCGATTTTTCAAACAACTTTGGTGCACTGGAGCCTGTGCTTGTAGTTCAAATTTGAATTATGCACATTAAATGTGCACAAACTCAATTAATGTATAAAAGGCCAAACGAACCTGGAATAATTCCAAAATTTAGCACTGTACTTCTATTTGGTCTAATCTGCCAATGTAAAAAAAATAAAGGCGGGAGAAGGCAGTGTCTCATTTCGCACATGGAGGTGACACGTTCCCTCTTGGAACCATGAGCCTTGTTGAGGGAAGCTCTGGTTTGCAAGAAGCTTGCACCAAAGCTTGTCCCAATTCGGCCAAAAAAAATTACTGCAGCATGTTGGTGCCATGTTATGACACCATGCCAAGTTTCATGATTTTTAGCCATGTTTTGGATTTACAGGAATTAAAAAACTAAGTTTCTCAATCATTCCAGCCGAGCCATGACACCCAGATGTTTGAATTTTATTCCCATTTCTTGCATGGGACCTATAAATTCACCCAAAGACACACATGTGATTTTTCAGCAAACTTTGGTGCATTGGAGCATGTGCTTGTAGTTCAAATTTGAATTATGCACATTAAATGCCCAGAAACTCAATTAATGCATAATAATGCCAAACGAACCCGGAATAATTCCAAATTTAAACACGACACTCATGTACTAGTTGCATGTTCACTGTACGAAAATGTTCTAGCAATTCAAACACTAGCCTTTCCCTCCGTAACACCATTTTGTCTTTCAAAACATAATGAAAAAAATCAGGTATACCACAAACAGTTTACTAGAAAGAATCATGTGGGATGCGATATAAAATATCTTGGCGCACCGTCTTGTCTGGCTTACGCAGGAAGCTTCATCGTCTATAGTCCACCGCCCCCGCTTGAACCACACTTGCGCGCCAGTTTCTCGCGGCACCGAGCGAAATATTTTGGCCACTGTGGAAATATCTACCTCCCCGCCCCTCCCTCCTACCAAAAGCCACATTTCCACTGTTCCTCCTTGCTTTCCAAGTTCAAACCTTCACTACTGCTTACTGGCAGCCTAGCCTCCTCGTCGGCGACCCTTCTTCTTGCAGCGCCGCCTCCTCGCCGGCTACCCTTCTGCTTGTAGTGCCGCCTCCTCGCCGGCGACCCTTCTTCTTGCAGCGCCGCCTCCTCGCCAGCGACCCTTCTTCTTGTTGTGCGGCCTCCTCACCGCCGACCCTTCTTCTTGTTGCGCGGCCTCGTCAATATGGTCAGGTAATCCACACCCCAGCCACACCATCATCCCCCTTTCCCGCCCACATGCCCCAACTGACGGAGTGACACCTTCCACCGAAATCACTGCCCCCTCCTACAATTAAGCGCCGCCCACAGCCATTTTACACGTAGTATAATATTGAGCTGAGTAGCATGTGGCCGCACGCACGAACGAGGTTTCTATGGCTGCCATGCATGTCGACCGCCAGATCTTGGAGGAGCACCTCGTCTTCGACGCCACCGTCGACACCGCCACGCGGTTGTCTACTTTAAAATACAGTTCGTGATGTTTTCTCGAGGCCACCACCAGTGCCTTCTAGTGATTTGTCCTCTGTAATGTTAATATGCAATCTGATGTTCAGTTAACAGTTTCGTCCTCTGAAATGTAATGTTCAGTTAATACTTTGGTCCAACAATTGCTACATTTCGTAGTACTGTTCTCAAGCATTCTTTGTTTTGTTAACTTTCTTATCTTCTAGTACATGTTTCTATTCTGCAATGTCGTGCTTAGTTAACTATTTTGGTTCATTTGGTTTGTTGTCCATTTAACTGTTTGGTTCAGTTATGCAATTTGATTTTCATTTGTTGTGGGTGCAATTTTGTATTGTTATGCATGTGACACCAATCGAATTTGGCTGTACTCAATACATATTCTACTGATAGTATGGCAACTCTTAGTTAACCTGATCAAGATCTTCCTTATGTGTGTTGTAGGGAAACAATGGAGACACTGCAGTTTACCATCGAGGTTTGTTCAAGCAGGGTCCTTTGGCTAATAGCACATTATTATGCAGTTGCAGGAATCATTCTGATATTTAGGTTCCTTACAATTTGGTCTTGCACATGTAGGTCCTGCTGTCAGAGGCTTAGACCCACTGTTCGGCCCATTTTGCATATGGGGAAATGAGATGTCGATGAATATCAGTCAAGTCAAGAAACTCAGAAAGATTGTTAGGATGAGGAAACTTGCGATGAATAACAACAAGATCTTTGTTTGCACAATGAAGAAGACATCAGTCAACTATAGGATGGTAATAACTGTTTTACCTTGTTTTTACCCCTTGCGCCATTTCAAAATTTACAACAGCAATTTATGCATAGCTTTGTTTTCAGTACTTTTCAAAGCAGTTCACCGATGATTACCTCTCAAACCACCTGCATGGTCAAGTGGAAAGGAAGGTATTCATTCAACACCCACGGTACAATATTGAAGTCTTGATGAAGAGGACGAAGGTTGGGCGGGCAATTATCCATAGCCACTGGCCTAAAGTTGCAAGGACATTCGACATCACTGAAGGCTCGATATTTGCCTTCCGCTTCTACAGTTTCCCATATGAGATTCATCTGTCTATTTACCGTGTATGATGCTACTTTCCAAAGGTTTTTTATGCTGCATGTGAAACTTGGTGCTGTTGTGTAATGGCATAATTGAGTGCTGAAGCTATCTGATGTAACTCGATTATGAAATCCTGGTTGCTTTTATACGGATATGAAATATCTGGCATGTTTTATAAGAAATATCTATTTGATTAGTACATGGATTATCAATAATAGGCTAATTACCCTCCTTATTGGGGTTTTCTATTGCAAATGGTTACTCAGACATCATCGTGGGCGATGAACTCAAACAACCCGCGTGGTTTCTAGAAAGTAGGCGTGTTTGATCAACCAACAATCACACATGGCTTCCGGCAGCGAACTTTTTGCGTTAGGCCACCTTGCACAAATGTTTAGACACAAAGAACTCTGTGTGATATACATACGAACGGAAATGTTTTCCCTGGATTGACTGTGTGGGGTGTACATAAGAAACAGAAACGAATTCCTTGGATTGACTGTGTCTGTTATACATACCTACGGAAATGTTTTTTCTAGGATTCACCGTGTGGGATGTACATACATACGGAAATGATTTTCTTGGATTACCGTGTGGGATATACATACCTACAGAAATGATTGGATTTCGATGCCTCCCCTAATCGCACATGGCCCCAACCTGGGTCCCAGGAGGGCCTATCCTCGATGATTTCTGGGTCGTGTGGGAAGGACACCCTATCGCACACACGCACTCGGCGATGGTTCCTAGTGCCGTCACGGAAAGGGGTTAAAAACCGTTTGTTTAGCACGTCACTGTACTAGTGACTACTTCTGTAATTAAGTCTCTGTATATAGCTCAGCTCTTTCATTGCATGTGTATATATAATTATCCTCACTATATTATGCAGATTGAAGATCGTCGAATGCAGAAAAGCACAAATCTATGACATTGGTTTCATTAAACCAAATGTCATACATGAATGGACGGTTAAAAAGAATGTCACAGAAACAAGGACAACTTGCTACAATCGTTGCTCAAAAATCAAAAGGAAGATAGAATACCCTTTCCTTACAACTTCAAGTGAGTGTTACTGTCTTGTGCATATTCGGTTTCCCTTATTACTCGAGGTTATAGTAATGTAATTGATGAGTTATGCATGCATGCACAGCTTCCACTTTATTCTCCTAGAGATTAAGCTTGAGCGGGGAGTAGCAACCGTCTTAGACTCGAGACGAAAAGATCCCGAGGACTATGCAGACATGACTCAAATGCTCTAGAAGTAAGTCCAATCGATCATTATCGCACCATATCGGTAACTTTGTTCATTTCCTGATATCATATAATTAGTTTCTTTGTCTGGCAGGGTTTGGAAAGAGTTCACCGTAATTACTCCGGGGACTGCCGAGCGAGCTGCGATTTACACACCCGAAAGTAAGTACTACTACCAAGTTCTGCGCATCTCCCATTGATTCTAGCTAGTTTCATCAATACCATTTAGCATGGTTGCTTATCAGTTTGATTGACCTCTATTTCTCGTAAAGTGCTTGTGGCAAGAAGCTGGGAATGATTTTTGTGGATACTACGTTCGCGAGTTCATCTACAACGTGACGGCCTCTAAGTGGGGCATCTCTGAAAAACGATATGAAGTGCGTAAGAAAAAATATTCACAATTTTATTTTATTAACATCATTTGTGTTGAGTTTCATTCATATACATGTATTGACCCTCTTCTTCAAATTAGATCTGGCAGATGCGGGATGAACTCCTACCACAAGATCGCATATACGAGCAATTTAAGAGGAATTGGCGGGATTCTTTCTTGACCGCGTCATCAATAAAGCAGGAGAATACCATGTGGAAATTGACATCAGATGTTAGGGATTGTAAGAGATCTTCTTTTGTATATATGTAGCTAGTAGCATCAGATAGATATACGAAAACTTGTTGTCGACAAATTTCTCGGAGAAAGAGAGTTGCACTCCTCTCTGTATATGTTCATGACAATCTTGTGTAATTAATGGTTCCTTCATTTGCTTACTAGCTAGTGTGTCTAGTTCTCTATATACGTATAGTAGCTAGCGTCGACCAAGAACAGAGATAAGAGAGGTCACGTCTCTCTATTAGCTAGCTAACACAATATAAGAAACCCCTAGATTAACCCTCCAAAACCCCCTAACCCCCCCCCCCTCAAAGAAAACAAAAACCCATGCTCCTGCCAGCTGCTGACGCATGGATGCCTTTTGGTCCCGGTTGGTATTACCAACCGAGACTAAAGGTGCTCCCGCCTGGGCTCCCCGCAGCGGCCACGTGGATCCAAAGGTTTTGGGCTTTAGTCCCGACCCTTTAGTCCTGGTTCCAGAACTAGGACTAATGGGCCGATGAAACCGGGACAAATGGCCCATTTTCTAATAGTGATAGTTTTCACTAGAGGCGTCTCTCTCGAACACATAGCATATGGTGGGTGAACAAATTGTTGTTGGGCAATTAATAGAAAAGCGCATTGTTATGATGATATTCATGGAAATTATCATGTATATAGGCATCACATCCAAGACAAGTAGACCGACTCCTGCCTGCATATACTACTATTACTCCATCAATCGACCACTATCGGGCATGCATCTATGGTATTAAGTATAAAACAGAGTAATGCCTTAAGCAAGATGACATGATGTAGACAAAGTAAACCAAATCAATATGGATAAACCCCATCGTTTTACCCTTAATGGCAACAATACAAATACATATCTTGTCCCTTTCCGTCACTGGATATAGAGCACCGCTAGACAGAACCCATAACAAAGCACCTCTCCCACTTAAGATAAATCAATCTAGTTGGCCGAACAAAACAGATAGATCAGAGGGAAATACAAAGCTATAGTAATCATGCATAATAAATTTCAAAAAATACTCCATAAATATTCATGAATAATCTGATCATAAACCCACAATTCCTCGAATCCCAACAAACACGCCGCAAAATAATATTACATAGGATGGAACTACAATAACATTGAGGACAACATTGTATTGAAGGTCAAAGAGAGAGAACAAGCCATATAGCTACTAGCTATGGACCCATAGGAAAGTGGAAAACTACTCACGCATCATCGGAAGGTGGCAAGGATGATGTAGAAGCCCTTCCTGATTGATTCCCCCTGTGGTAGAGTACCTAGAAAGGCCTCCAGATGGGATCATGGAAGAACAGAAACTTGTCGCGGCAGTAAAAGTATTTTGGGTGACTCTCTGTTGGTTTCCCGATTTTAGAGAATTTATAGAGGTGAAATTCGTTCATACAGAGTCACGAGGGGCCCACAAGGCATCATGGCAGGCCTACCCCCCTAGGCGTGCCATGTTGCATTGTCCTCTCCTTGTTTGACTTCTGCTCTCCTCCGGAAGCTTCTATGGTCTTTCTTGTCTAGAAAAAATCGTCAAAAAGTTCCATAGCGTTTGGACTCTGTTTGGTACTGATTTCCTGGAAAACCAAAAACAGGCAAAAACATCAACTAGCACTAGGCATTGGGTTAATAGGTTAGTCCCAAAAATGATATAAAATAGCATACAATTGTGTATAAAACATCCAAGATTGATACTATAGTAGCATGGAACAATCAAAAAAATTAGATACGTTGGAGATGTTTCGGAGATGTATCACTCATCCCCAAGCTTAATTCCTACTTGTCTCAAGTAGGTAAATGATGAAAACAGAATTTTTGATTTGAAATGCTACCTTACATGTTTATCATGTAATCTTTCTTTTAGGGTATGAATATTAAGATCTGAATGATTCAATGCAATAGTATATAATTCGTTATAAAGACATCAATACTCAGGCATACCAACAAACAATGAA
Source organism: Triticum aestivum (assembly GCF_018294505.1). Taxonomy (NCBI): domain Eukaryota; kingdom Viridiplantae; phylum Streptophyta; class Magnoliopsida; order Poales; family Poaceae; genus Triticum; species Triticum aestivum. Next base: position 405,903,677 of record NC_057812.1, read on the forward strand.
GCCTTTCAAAATAAAACAATGCTAAAGGATGCTATACCTACAAACTCATATAGTCTTGTCATGTTTAGTCTTCCTAACACAAAGTATTAATCATGAATTACCCCGATGACTAGCCGAACAATGGTTCATACTTTTTAACGCGCTTCAGTTTTTCTAACCCCCACGCAATAGATGAGCGTAAGCCATGGATATAGCACTATGGGTGGAATAGAATGTGGTGGTAGAGATTAATAAGGGGTAGACAGAAAGGAACATAGTCTCACATCGACGTGACTAATCAACGGGCTATGGAGATGCCCATCAATTGATGTCAATGCAAGGAGTAGAAATTGCCATGCAATGGATGCACTAAGAGCCACTACTGCAGGATGCTGCTAACGCGACACTGCAACCAGAGACCCTTCAAGAAACTGTGTGCGATGCAATGATCGCAAACGGTGGTGTAGGAAAACCGTCAGAAATGTATAAAACGTTCGCGATGATGGATGCATCAAACATGATTTAGGTTTTAGTTGCATGTGCGATGAAGGGCATATGGTTCAGTTCAATTAACTGTTTGTGATGAGGAGGAACAAAAGAAACGGGAAGCCAGATGAAGGTGTGTGCGATGTACATCATACGGTTCACTCGGATGAACTATTTGTGATTAGGCAACACAAAAGAAACGGACAGCCCAATCAAGGTGTGTGCGATGTACAACATACGGTTCACTCAGATGAACTATTTGTGATTAGGCAAGAGAACAGAAACGGTTCAATATAACAAGATGTGTGTGATATGCGGCAAATAGGTGTGTAATCAGAAATGTGTGCGAAGACCGATAATAACGCAGACGACTGCTTCTAATAAGATGTATGTGATATGCTCTATCTACACAACATCTATTGGCCATTTTGGTACGGGTGGTCATCCGGATACGTGGCATACAGTTGATCCATCTGACCTATTTGTGATGGAATAGGCCGTGTGTGTTATGGGCAAACACTTTCTAGTATTCAACCATTTGGGATTGATGAATTCATCACCGACGGGATCCCTAGTGTGGTCCGTGTTCATCTGATCATCATCTACTTCTTGTGCTAGCTCGATGCTAAGTTTCCATTAATTTATTGCGTTTTATGAACACACCACCGTTTCCCACCATTTCCTCACCTGTTTCCCGCCACCCTGCTATATTGCGCATAGGGGGCACGCGACGCACGGAGGCGACAAGCGGAGCCTGTAGCACATCCTCCTTTTCCAAGCATGCCAACCCACCAAAGCACTGCCTCTTCCATCAACCTTGTCGACGAGGAAAACGAGCAGGCGCCACGCCCCGTCGAGGCCTAGGCGCTCCCCGGCAACGCGATGGATGATGCTATGATGCGCGTCATCGCCAGGGTTGAGCAGACCTTTGGCACATGGCGCTTGAGCACCATGGATCAAGATAGGCATGTCAGCGCCGACAGGCTGCAGCTCGCCGATCGATGGCGCGACGTAGAGCAAGCTAGGCGTGTCTGCACCGATAGGTTGTGGCTCGCCGCACGGCGAGACCATTGGAGCACCGTAGAGCGAGAGGCGCGGCGCACCGCACAGCAAGAGCAGATCCATCAGCGCTTGCTTACTGTCGACACGGCGTCGCAGCTGGGTACACGTCCTATCAGTACCCCCATTCCTTGCCAGGAGTGGGCAGAGGAACTAAACGCCGTACTTGCACCAGATGCTAGCCACGCCGTACTTGCTCCGGACGCCTGCCACGCCGTTCGCCTTGTCCACGGCCCGCTGGATGCCAACGTGCTGGTCCGTAGGCTCGACGGCCTCCTTGGCCCATGTGTCCACCTAGGCGCAGTAGAGGAACATGGCCGTCCCATCCTCGAGCTGGTTATCTCCGATGAAATAGCCAACTTGGAGCTCAAGATCGCGCTCCAGATGTACTGTGAGTGTGTCGACCGCTTGGACAAACGCTTGTACGAGCTCAGGCAGAGCCAAGAGCTACCCTAGGCAAGTGCTGCTAGTCATGGTCTCATGGACGCGTTTTATTTTGAAAAGTTGTTTCGGTGTGGATAGCTTTGTATTCATGGCAATCGTAGTATTGCTCTGTTTCAATGTGTGTACTCTGTTTTCCTTCTGTATATGTGGATGATAATAGCTAGATTCAAATTAGTATACACAAACAGATAGAAAATCGAATTCATAATATATATATATATTGTTCATTAGATCATCACAAAATATATATATATATATAATATCATCACATATACGTGATGATACTTACCTACTAGGTACAATGCATAAAACTGAAAACGAACAATACTAAAACTAATAATCCCTCATGGGGCCAGTATTCCGCCAGCCCCTCGCCAGCAGCTCCCTGGTGCGCGGCATCTTCCCAGTGCGGAGGCAGTACTCCGACTCCTCTGCCTCGTAGTGCTTGACGTACCGATCTGCCTCTTGCTGGCTGACGCACGCGACCGATCTTGCCATTTCGTTGGGCGCCCACCGTAGCTCCTCGTCGGTGGCATGCTGGAGCTTATCGGTCCACCTCCACACAGCGATGAGGCGCCCAGGGCCTATGACCTTCCTCGCGAAGTACCCGTCTCTGTACACCTCCTCGGCACGACGATGCGCCCGCCCCCAAAGCTCCGCCGCCTCCTTTTTCCAGGCGGCATCACCGGCTTCAGAGGCAGCCCGGTACCTGGCTTCCTCCTCCGACATCTCCTTCTTGAACACCACTTGCCTGGGTTTCTCAGCCGGCGGCAGCGACTTCCACAGAAAAAGATTGTACTGGCCCCAAAACCAATCCAAAGTTGGGGGGGTCCGGCGCACCATCGTCAGGCGGCGTGTAGGGTTCCTCGTCACTGCTAATCGAGTGAGCATCCTCGGGGGGCGGCGACTCCTTGTCGGCGCGTGGGCATACCGGCGGCACCATGGCAGAGATTAGAGAAAGAGAGAGGGCGAGCGAGGGGAGGATGTAGATGAGAATTCAGGCGGGACAACGTGAGCAAGGTAGTATTTATTGGCGGCTGGAATATAGTGTAACACCCACGATGCGGCTATATCTCCCACGTGTCGGACCACTACTTAGAGGCATAGCCGCATAGTAGGCATGTCGCAATAGGGGTAATCTTTACACATCCCACGTATTGAATATGAAAGGGATAAGGAGTTGGCTTACAATCGCCACTTCACACAATACATGAATATAGCATTACATCATCCAGAATACAATCAAGGTCCGACTACGGAACCAAAATAAAAGAAAGACAACCCCTAATGCTAGATCCCTGCTCGCCCCAACCGGGATCCACTACTGATCAAAAGGAAACGAAAACAACACACTGAACACGATCTTCCTCGAGCTCCCACTTGAGCTCAGCTTCGTCATCTGCACTGGTATCAACGGCACCTGCAACTGGTTTTGGAAGTAATTTGTGAGTCAGGGGGACTCAGCAATCTCACACCCTCGCGATCAAGACTATTTAAGGTTAAGGGGTAGGAAAGGGTAGTGAGGTGGAGCTGCAGCAAGCACTAGCATATATGGTGGCTACCTTACGCAAATGAGAGCGAGAAGAGAAGCAAAGCACGGTTGATAAACTATCATGATCAAGAAGTGATCCTGAAACTACTTAAGTTCAAGTATAACACGAGACCGTGTTCACTTCCCGGACTCCGCCGGAAAGAGACCATCACGGCTACACACGCAGTTGATTCATTTTAATTAAGTTAAGTGTCAAGTTCTCTACAACCGGATATTAACAAATTCCCATCTGCCCATAACCGTGAGCATGGCTTTCGAAAGTTCAAAACCCTGCAGGGGTTTCCCAACTTAGCCCATCACAAGCTCTCACGGTCAACGAAGGATATTCCTTCTCCCAGGAAGACCTGATCAGACTCGGAATCCCGGTTACAAGACATTTTGACAATGGTAAAACAAGACCAACAAAGCCACCCGATGTGCCGACATCCCGATAGGAGCTGCACATATCTCGTTCTCAGGGTAACACCGGATGAGACATCCTACAAGTAAAACCCAACCTCAAGTTTGCCCGAGGTGGCCCCGCAGTCTACTCAGTTCGGACCAACACTTAGACAAGCACTGGCCCGGGGGGGTTAAAATAAAGATGACCCTTGAGTCTGTAGAACCCAAGGGAAGGTGATAGATTGTTAGTGCAAATGTAAAACCAAGGTTGGGCCTTGCTGGAGGAGTTTTATTCAAAGCGAACTGTCAAGGGGTACCCATAACACCCAACCCCGTAAGGAACGCAAAATCAAGGAACATAACACCGGTATGACGGAAACTAGGGCAGCAAGAGTGGAACAAAACAACAGGCATAAGGCCAAGCCTTCCACCCTTTAACAAGTATATATATATATATTAAAGTAAACAAGATATAATAATGATATCCCAACAATAATCATGTTCCAGCAAGGAACAGACTCCATCTTCACCTGCAACTAGCAACGCTATAAGAGGGGCTGAGCAAAGCGGTAACATAGCCAAACAACAGTTTGCTAGGACAAGGTAGGTTAGAGGTTTGACAAGGCAAAATGGGAGGCATGATATAGCAAGTGGTAGGTATCGCGGCCTAGCAATAGAGCGAGCAAATAGCAAGCAAAGATAGAAGTGATTTCGAGGGTATGATCATCTTGCCTGCAAAGTTCTCCGAGTTGACGAAAACTTGATCCTCGTACTCAACGGGTTCCTCGATCACGAACACGTCTCTCGTCTCTACCCAAGGCAAGAACACAAGCAAAGGAAAACACAATCAACCACAGTGCAATGCGCAAGCAACATGATGCAAAACATGGCATGATATGCGGGATGTGCTATGCAATGCATATGCGTGCTCCGGAAGGAAAAGATTGAACCAGGCCTCAACTTGGCAAACCAAGTGCGCCTCTAGGAAGATGAGTTGATTTTGGTCGAAATCGATATAAAGATCACCAGAATCGGATGCACGGTTTGCAAATGGCAAGCAAAACAATAATGGCACGATTCTGCGATTAACAACACGATGCCATCTAGAATGCAACAAGAAACTAAGCTACTGCCCTCCAACATAGCAACAAAGCACATGGCAGTGAAATACTCAAGATGCTTCACAAAAGATGAACACTGAGCTACAGCTAAATCACAAAAAAAACAAGTTCAAACAAGCATGGCAGAAGTGCAAAAGATATTAGCATCACAGACTTAGTGAAAATACTAACATGCCAGGAATTAACATCAGGAAGCAATGTTTAGAGCAAGATATCAACATGCTACAGGATCAGATCAAAGCAATACAAGGCATGGCATGAATCTACTCAAAGCATATAACAAAAGTCCCTTACTTACCATAAGCCAAAAAGGATCAAAAGATATGATGGCACCCATGTAAACATAGCAAGTTTCGTTAACAGATTCAGACTTAGCAGAAAACTGGACATGGCATAACAGAATTATGAAGGCACTTTTGCGAGCTCGATGCACTCAACACAAGGCATTCCATAACAAGCTAAGAATACTACCAGCAAGAAGACAAGTTCAAAAAGCTAAACATGGCAAGAGCAATCTCATAGCATGCATGGATCAACTACAACAACCTTGGCAAAATTGATTAACATGTAAACAATCTGCCAGGAACATTTTATAGCAAAAGTAGAGCAAGATTGAGTCATTCTAGCGTACTCCATAAATGCAATAACCACATTCTCAAATCATCCTTACTGAACATACTCAAAAGAAGCATGGATCTCTCTGTAGCAACATGAATACTGTGCATGATTGTGCTAGTCACCACATTGATCACAAAAATGCATGGCATACACCCCTGTAAAGATGGCATGGCATATAACAAAACACATGTAGAGCTCATGCCCATATGCAGCACACAATAATCATGGCAAAAATGACAAATGCTCATAATCTGATAAGAAACAGGACCTAACATTTTATAGCACTCTTGCATCCACTATTTGGGCATCAAGATGGACTCAACACAAGCATGGCACAATGGAACAAAATGAAGAGAACATCATGATGAACATTTTGATATCTTATATGCATGAAATGGAGCTACGGCCATGGAGTTATAGCATGTCAAAGGTGCACCCAAAATGTTCAGATCCAGGAACTTAGTGAAAAAAACAGGCGAGCGGGCGCAACATAGAGTTCCTCGCACGGGCGGGGTATAGAGTGCGCTCACCAATGGGCTGAGCCCATCTGAGGAGGAGGGAGTTGGGCCGGCTGGAGATGGGCCGGCCCACACGGACGCTGCAGGGGAGGCGGTTGACGCGCATCGTCCTCCTCCCGACCAGGGACGAGGCTGGCGGCGCTAGGGCTCCGGTGAGAGGGACGAAAGTGAGGCGGCGCGGGCGGCCAGATTTGCCGGATCCGGTGGAGAACGGGGCGGGGCCTCTGTTCCCGGCATCGGTGACGGCCGCCGGCGTCGAGCGGAGCTTAACGGGGCGGCAGTGGAGGATCCTGCGGGAAGGGAAGAGAGAGAGCGCGATGTGAGAGAGGTAAGTCAGAGGAGGAAGGAGGAGATGGGGATGGCCGCGGTGGTCGGTGACCTGATGCGGCAAGAGTGCATTGAGGCAGCGGCATGCTCCGGTGGGGTTGAGGCGGCGGTGGACGATGAACGCTAGCGAGGCGGGCGCGGAGGCGGGCGAGCGTGGGCGCGCGGGCGGCGAGGACGAGCGCAGTGGCGCCACGTGGCGGTGGAGGATTGGGCGTGGGACGGCATCGGACATGTCCGTCGGCGGAGATCTTTGTCCGGCGGCGCGAGAGGAGTGGGGTTAGGGTTCATCCACGAAAATTTCGGGGGAGAGGACATACATATAGGTAGAGGGAGCTAGGAGAGTCCAAATGAGGAGCGCTTTTTGGCCACGCGGTCGTGATCGAACGACCGAGAGGATGGAGGGGTTCTGGATGGGTTTTGGGCCGTTTTGGAGGGGTGTTGGGCGGGAACACACACGAGGCCTTTACAGATCCCCGGTTAACCGTTGGAGTATCAAACGGACTCCAAATGGCACGAAACTTGACATGCGGTCTACCGGTGGTGAACCCAGGCCGCTTGGCAAATCTCGGTCCATTCCGAGAATGTTTAACACCCGTACACAAAAAGAGGCAAAAGGGGACGCCGGAAGACATAGGAGTGTCGGATTGCAAAACGGACAACGGGGAATATGCTCGGATGCATGAGACGAACACGTATGCAAATGCGATGCACATGATGACATGATATGAAATGCATGACACACAAACAAATGACAAGGCAACAATAGCGAATAACTGGAAGACACCTGGCGCAATGGTCTCAGGGCGTTACAACACTCCACCACTACGAGAGGATCTCGTCCCGAGATCTAGGATGGCACCGGAGGGAAAAGGAATAGGAAGATAAGAGCTACAACTGAGTTGCTTGTTTGACAAACGAGTGAAACCAAAGAACCTTGAAAGGTTAAACCATTTCGAGAAAAGAATACAACAGAGATGAACAAAGTTGACAATCTCTGTCAGAAAAGAGGAACAAGGAAGAACAAATTTGGACAGCACTCCGGTTGAAAAGTGATATGAAACTTGATAGAATGGGAAGAACTTGAATGAAGGACATGACACTCCGGTTGAATGGATAAGCAAAAGGAAAGAACATGATCTTCACGTTCCGAGATGATGGGTGAAAACAGCAACAGCATCACAAGCCTCCGGAAGAAATAAAAGAATGGAATTAAAGGAACAGAGAAGAAAACAACATCTTCTACCTCCAATGAGCTTGCAAAGGCATCCTTAGGAGAAGGGTCGAACGGAGTTGTTAGAAAACCAACAACGAAAAGAGTGAGCTTGTTCTGGGCTTATGGAAAACATCTCAAAATTATGAGGTGACAACCTGCCACTCACCGAAAAGATTTGATTTGGAGATAGAAAAGATAAAAGCTTCTTCCATCGAGGTGATAAGAAAACTTGGATCATAGGCAATCACCACAAGGAGCAACATTCCCAATGGAAGGCTTTAGGTGAAAATTATACCAAGATAACTCTAAGGAAGAAAATGATGGGTTTAAATATCTCATTCCTGACAACTTTTGAATCATGAAACATGAAAGAAAATTGTCAAGAATGGCATATCACCACCTCAAAAGATAAGGTAGAAGGAATTGCACTACAGAATGCAAGATGAAGAATGCTTGAGCTCCTTTGAAAAGAATCTTGATGAACACTTCGAGAAGGGATTAAATCCTTTATGAACCATCATGTAGAGCCTCCATGAAGAACTCCGGTAATAAAGAATGATCAAACGAAAGAAAAGAGATCATGAGCTGATTAGAGGATATATGAACGATGCACCGGTAAGATTTTGAGAACGATAACTGAAAGCTTGAATGAATAATTTTGAGATGATGGGCTTCAGAGAATCAAACTGAAAAGACCCCTGAAATGCTCCAGATGGATGAAAAGAATTCTCACAATCGAAAACAATTATGATAGGATGGCATCAAGCTAGAACCATGAATCTTGAGAGAACGGGTAATATTTGGAGGAAAAACTCTTCTTCGGTCTTCAAAATCTGAGAATTATGACGAGAAACACCACCATGAATTGTTGAGATACTCCGGGCTGACAAATTTAAAGGTTGATACAATGGTGATAATAATTTGACAAATCTTGGAGAAAGGCATTTGACTGATGATAACTCATTCTTACGTCAAACTTCGAAAAGAAATTTGAGTATAGCTCCGGGAAAATAAGAAGAGTCAGGTAAGATCCTGGAAAAATTCCTGTGGGTTATGGGCCCACTCAAAAGAAACACCATTGAACGATTGCTTGAAAAAGAGAGTGTCAGGACCCCGACTCAATGCCACATCGATCTAGCATGTAACACCTCATATCACTTTGCGGCCTCACGCACGGTATTCCCACGGGTGTCGCCTTACCTTTGCCCGGGACCGTTTGCGCCTTTTGGCACACGTATATGACAGTGTCGCTAGCATCCATATGATAAGGAGCCCGGGCTGACATGGCTAGTCGTAAACCCAAAGTGGCACTAACTTACAGGGACAGGCATCCATGACCCAGCATCGAACGTGTCGGTCATCAGCGAGTGAATCCAGGCTGTAGCACTGGGCTAGCAGGACTCCGGTGAACCGGGCTGTAGCGGGCTAACAGGACTCCGGTATTCATCGCGTGACATTTCCCCGAAGGGACAGACACAGGAACGAAGAAGGACACATGCCGGCCAGCCTAAGTGTTCCGGAGCAGTAGCAAGCTACCATGGCTCAGTGGAAACACTAGGAGACATTTCCCGGTAAGAGAGGCTACTAAGGATAAACAACTAGATAGCCAGATCCCACACATACCAAGCATTTCAATAACATACACACAATATGCTCGATATGTGCAAATACAACATGGCATCACAACATGACTCTACGACTCAAGTATTTATTCATTAGGCTCCGAGGAGCGAGATATTACAAACATGGGTCTCATGACCCAACATTCAGAGCATACAAATCAAAGCACAAGCGGAAGCTATCATGTCTGAGTACAGACATCTATAAATGAAAAAGGCTGAGAAGCCTGACTATCTACCAGATCCTGCCGAGGGCACAAGATCGTAGCTGAGGTAACAAGCTAAACGTCGAAGTCCACGCGGAACTACTAGCGAGACTGAAGTCTCTCTGCAAAAACATAAATAAGCAACATGAGTACAAATGTACCCAGCAAGACTTACATCAGAACTAACTACATATGCATCATTATCAACAAGGGGATGGTGGGGTTTAACTGCAGCAAGCCAGCTTTGACTCGGTGGCTATCCTGAACTACGACTGCAAGTAACTCTTTTGAGGTGGCGCACACGAGTCCACATATTCACCATATCAATACACCACTATGGATCCGCTCTCGTCTCCCTACGAGAACGCCATCCATAGCACTCACGCTTATCTTGCGCATTTTAGAGTATCCACTTTCACTTGTCTATGAACTGATATAAGCAACCCAGAAGTCCTTTTCCGCGGACACGGCTATTCGAATAGATGATGTTAACCCTGCAGGGGTGTACTTCTTCACACACGCTCTCACCACTTACCGCCGTTTACACGACATGTACTCGGCAACCTTCAAGCGGAAGCCCAACGTGGGTGTCGGCCACGGCCTGCCTAAACACTCAAGTCTCTAGTCCAGGTTTATCGCCTATTCGGGTTCCATCCATGAGGAGATCCGGCCGGAGTTTCGCTCACAGCCCCAAACGATGTGAACAGGGTTCCGTGACACCAAACGGGCGCCCGGTTTACCCGGCCACGTGCCTACCGCATCACAGCCCACCCCTACGGTCAGCGCTGCGCACGGCCTCCAGCATACTACAAACACCAGAAACTACTTGCAACTCCTGGACAGAGGACAAGGGTGATCAAGAAGCCGAGAGGGTCCATTGGTTTCGGGCCCAATGCGTGGTAGTAGCTGAATCATGGATCACAAACACAGAACTCAGTTCCTGAGGACGGCTGCAATGAGACAACCCACCATGTACTCCTACATGGCCTCTCACCGCTACCTTTACCAAATCGTATTCACACACTTAGCTCACACACAGTAGGACATGTTCACACACCTCTGATTCATCCCCGATGAATCAGACCTGACTCAACTCTAAGCAGTAGCAGGCATGACAAACAAGCATGAATGAGTAGGCACAACAGGGCTCAAACAACTCCTACTCATGCTAGTGGGTTTCATCTATTTACTGTGGAATGACAGGTCATGCAGAGGATAAAGGGGTTCAGCTACCGCAGCAAGTAACAGATGAATCATTGTTGTCCTAATGCAGTAAAAGAGAGCAGGAGCGAGAGAGTGGGATTGTATCGGAATGAACAAGGGGGTTTTGCTTGCCTGGCACTTCTGAAGATAGCATTGAGTCTTCATCAGTGTCAACGATCACATCGTCGGTACAACGTCTATCGAGGGGGAACAACACCGGCAACACAGAAGAAGCATGATCAATGCAATGCACAATATGATGCATGCTATGACATGGCAATATGAATGTGTTTTGAGCTAATGCAACTAGCAACAGATTAAATGAAGTTGGTTTGAATACAAGATTCAAATTCAAACTCCATATGTGATTATTCAAATGCCATTTAATTGATTTGTGCTATACAGCAGCTAGAAGTTGTTCTAACATGCATGAAAATGATACAGATGGATTCCTTGAATTTTTCTGATAATTTTTCATATATAAATTATTTAATTTGGAGTTACGGTTAATTTTCTATGATTTATTGAAGTTTTAGCTATTTTCTGAAATTATTAAATCATTTAAGATTTATTTAAATTCCAGAAAGGAATTATTGCGTCAGCATGACCTCATAGTGACGTCAGCAGGTCAACAGGTCACTATCCGGTCAAACCTGACAGTGGGTCCCGCGTGTTAGTTTAGTTAGAATTTAATTAAACTAAACTGGGTTAATTAACAGGGTTGGGCCCCACCTGTCAGTGACTCATCGGAGTCAACCAGGGCCCACCCGTGGTCAAAGTCAACGTCAGCTGCGCCGGCGTTTAGCCGCCGGCGAGCCCGACGCGGCGGCGAGAGTGGTTTTGGCCACTCCGACGACCAAAAGGGCCGCGGAGGGCATCTAGGTGGAGCTGGGGACGAGCCGAAGCTCTTGGTGGAGTTAGCTGGGGTCGGGGTGGCCGGAATCGGCGCGGCGACGACTTAGGTGGCCGTCGGAGTTCGGTTGCGCGCGGGATCGCGTTTCAGTGCGTAGAAGAGCGGGGCAAGGGGCTAGAAGGGTGCTACGCATCGCGAGGAGTAGGTTGGACACTCCAGGGTGACCATTTGGTCACCGGAGCATCGTCGACGGCGAGCTCAGGCGGCGGTGCATCTCGGTCATCAAGGGGGCGACGGCTACGGCAATCAAACGAAGAGGGGAAGAGGGGGAAACGGTGGCGGAGCTCACAGCGGGTGCAGCGGTGGCCTCGGCGAGGTCGGGGACGGTCCGGAGCCGACGAATTTGACGGTGATGGCCGGCGGGTCCGAGGTAGAAGACGAGCCCGGTGAGGCCGTTCGGGGGCTTCTGGAGGGGCAAGGCTTGGTGAGGTGGGTCGAGGACGGAGTGGCGGAGCTTGTGGGCTAGTCGGGGAAGCGAGGGAGGCCCGGTGGCCGTGGTGGCAGTGGACGGCGGCGACGAGCTCCGCTCGGTGGCTGCGTGCGAGAAACAGAGGAGGGGGGGGAAGGAGCGAGGAGAGTGAGAAGGGTCGGGGGGTTGCGTGGCGTCGCGGACGGGGTCCAGGGCGACGAGAGGAAGGCGGCAAGCAGGAGGTGGCCGGGGCATCACCAGCGCTCGCCACCGAGCTGCTTCGGGGCGAGGGGAGGAAGACGACAGGGGGGGGACGCCTGGTGGGCTAGTTCGCACAGGAGCTGGGCCGGCTGGGCTACCAGGTGAGCGCCAAGTAAGGTTTCTCTCCTCTCTGCTTTTCCTATTTCTGTTTTTATTTATTTATTTTGTTCTGTGTTGTTTTAGTTTAGTAAAATACTAAACCATTTTATAAAATCCTGAAAATAGTTATGTGGCTAGAACTAAAATATACCAAACCACATAAAATGTTCCAGTATTATTGGACATATATTATTTATATATCAAATATATATCCAATGCAAATAGTTATTGAATTAATTCAAAGGCCCAAAATAAATGTTTCAGTCACTCCAAAAATATTGGTTTGCATTTTATTCTTGCCAATATTTTTCAAAGTTGAAAAGGAACATTTCCTTGGAAACATTTGAAGGAATTTTTAATGTTGATCATCATTTTTTTTAAATGACTTCTGAGGCTCTCCAATTCCCTAATTCAAATTTAAAGAGATTTAGACATGATGCATGGATGCAATGCCACTAGTTACAAGCAAGCTCTAGGGCTGTGACAACTCACCCCCACTAAACAAAAATCTCGTCCCGAGATTCAAGCGTAGGGTAAGGTGAAGGGGGAACGCAAACTAGCACAATCTTCACGATCCAGTTGCACTTCAAATGAACGTTGATTCAATCACCATCTTTGACTTGAAGTCTTCCTCTGAGAACTCCAACTAACATGACAACGAGAGGAAAGGAAAGACCCTAAAAGAATCGTTCTTCTCGAAGGTCGAACAACTCAGGATTAACTCTCGGGATGAGACATAGCAACATCTCTTGAGCTGAGGGACGAAGCACACCTCTAGCGGAAAGGAGTGGAACAAATGACGGAGGTTTACCAGGTAGACTACAACTCCACACTTAACAGAGTAGTAAACGGTTGTCAGCGCAGCGAGGAGTTGAGTTGCCATGATACCACAACGATGCACCTTAGGGAAGGTGACTCGTGGAGATATCCCCTTAAGTGGCAAAAAGAATTACCTTTGATTCAGGGATCATTGGAACTCTTAAAACCAGCCTAAGGCAATTCTCGAGCGATCGTTTGGAGGGGGTCGGTAGAATGGCAGACTCGGACTTGGATGATGTGGATTACCTTGTTGAAGACAACGTAATGGATGAATTTGCTTATGACCGGAAATGGAAGAGACCCATGGTAGAATGGCACATTGGCGGTGCAAGCTGGGAACAAAATGCAAATGCTGGGAATGATTCTGGTAACTGGGGAAGAACCCAACAATAGAGAGTGAATTCACTGTTTGAAAAGGTCATAGCATTGCCGAGGAAACTGAGAGGAATCCCAGTTAGAGCCGATGATAACACATAGCACTTGTGCGTGCTCTCAAGAACTTGAGCATTTCCACAATCATCAAGGTTTTATCAACATCCGTGTCAAGGGTGCTGACAACACAACATACTACCATGATGAATAGCGATGGACGATGCAGATGCAAAGGAGGATAACACTTTCTCAGATTTCACCTTAGCGAGGCCAGGGAACCAAAATCTGGATGATCGACCGAGAGACATTTAGCACTCCGCTTCTAATGTTCTCCTTGATGTGCTAGTGTAACCCATTCATAGAAATGGTCTGGTATCTAGAACATCAAGTAAAAAGGTCGGACTTCGGAACACAGAAATCCATAGGGGCAACTAGGGAGTAAATCCTACGAAATCCCTATGGGGAGGTGGCCAACTTCTCCAATCAAGATACTACAATATTAGGTCTCCCGGCGGGGTGTGTTGGCCACGACATTCACTTTACCGGTTATCGCGATACCAATATTATAATTCTTTGGGAAATGTTCCAACCATCACATCTGCCTGAGATTCAGATCTGGTTGGTGTCAGAATATTCCAGACTCATCGAGTCTAGGAAGAAAAATGAAAGTTTGCAACACAAATCGACGAGATGACGTTGCGAGATTCTCGGGAAATGAACTACGATAGTAAGCTCCAAACCATGAGCTGGTTCTGCTACAACCATGTGAACACGTTGTCCCAGACAAGCATGACCACAAAGTAGTCTTATAATAAAACACTACCGAGTTCAGGAGGGGGAACCATCAACGAGGGTATCGAAGTCCCTACATAAGTCCGGATTAGCTCTTATGAAGGAACTCCTTCTCCTTGAACAAATCAATCAGTGGCTTGGTGTGCTCGGAAACACATATGGAGTGGAGGCGTCCAACCTACCAAACCATAGAATACTTCGCACATATGCATGACCAACTTGGGATGATTCCAGAGGAGCAAAAACAAACTTTCTCGAATTCACGGCAGCAACTTACATCAAATGCACGTGAATCAAAGGAAGTCACTTCTTTTGTCCAGACATATGCTTCACGAACGAGTCATGAAGATAATGCTTACACAAGTTTCCAACGCTAGCTTAATGTTCAACAAAATCATGGAGGAGATAAGGATGTTGTCAATGGGCTCAACAACAATTCATCCGGGTTTCCATGAAGATGGAATTCCCTAATTATGTGAACAGGTGATAGCATTGGTCAGACCCATAAGATATAATGGTGTATGCTCGAGGAGTCAACCACGAGTAAGACAACATTACGAACATCGTTGGTTCTGATTTGATTTGAGAATAGCCCACACTCAAATCAAAGTTTTAACAAGATAATAGGTCCAACAACTGATCACAGGGACCAATCGATGAAGACATCATCTTTCTTCAACACACACATACAAAGGGTATCCCTTTGAAATGAACTAAGTCAGGTAAGCTTTTATCTTCCAACTCTCCAAGTTGTTGTTTGGCTTAACAAACTAGCTCAGGGGTATCCAACACCGATTCTTGGAGAAAAAGTGGTTTATTGGAAAACCAACTTGATCACGAGCTCAACATAACAGTTAGGGGACAACCTGGTGATACTTTCGAGAAGATATACGGAAAATCACGAACCACCGATATGCTACTAAGCTCGAGAACAATCTTGCTTTTCAGGGCAAGACGATATGATCAAAAGAGAGAGGGATTGCCAAAATCCTAACTCATTGATCGAAGAGTGCACCAGGAAATAAGGACTAGGTAGCACAATCTATCTTAGAATGGTGATTCAATAACCAACATGCTAAGAATGAGAATATTGTCCATTTACTACCAAACAACAGAGTTGCTAGGAGTATAGATTTCACACATCACGATTCACTTGTCGGCGTTCCGGTTATAATAACACGGGAACCAAGGAATGAATATCGATAGCGAGAGGTATCTCTGCACCAAGAATTCATAAGATGATGTGTAATCCCTATGACTTTCTTGACATAAAGAGGGTAATACTTCAGGGTAGAACAGAACAAAAGCTGGGTTAACAATTTGATCTGTGGAGCACAACTTCTTTGACCTGATCCTGGATACAGATGAGGTACTAGAGTTTGTTTCTCCTAGTCATTCTGGAATAGAATGGCTTGACGGACCACAAGAGTAATAGGCATCGATGAATGAACACACGCCATCAACTTGACTATCAATTGATAGACAAGGATCAAAATACAACTACAGAGGGACAACTCAAAAGAACATATGATTTCCTGAGTTGTGGATGCATGGATTAGCATGTCGAACGAGTTCGACATATTTCTTCCGGACAATCCATGCGGAAAGGTAGAACTGGCAGGGTCACAACATAGAATCGAGAACTCAACAAGAGCTCTGGTTGTGATCTTTTGGTTCAAAGAACTTCTGCCATAAACGGTTCATAGTATTTGGAAGAAGGAAGTACCACGGACCTTGAGGACTATCGCAAAGGATACTAGTATCCTAAAGGGACTAGCAAACACTATCAACATGAAGTAAGTAGGGTGAATCTCGGGTTCAAAACCCAAGGAGTAGAATACCTACTACTAAGTGGCATCACGGGATGCTTTCGAGAATGATGGCCAGAATCATCACACTGGGAACACAAAACATAGCTAGATTACTAGGTGACTCCCTAAAACACCTAGGGTCATAATAGTAGCTCCAACATATATGTCAAGGCAATAAATTACCTCAACGCGCCGGTTAGTGTGGGTAATCTGGCCCAAAGGAACATCGGAACGGAAGGAAGGGATTTTGCAAATGCTTCAGACAATTTAGAAACCTGGGATGACTCGGACAGCATAACGGCTGTAAATGCTCAAAAAGTTTGGAGACATACTACAGAAATGGTGGCATAACCACTCAGAAGCACAATATCAAGGTTTCGAGATCAACAGTTAACATACAGAAGTCGTAGGAACTGAACTCAAGCTTAAATCCAACAATCTATAAGTCTACGGATTAGTAACACGTGATCCTGATAGAAAGAAGAGATAGCCTAGTTCTTAATCCCCGTAGGAAGATGACTCAGATCAGAAGGGCATAAAGTATAAGGAGTAAAGAGAGCCTTACGTTCCATCCCACAATCAATTCCCTTATATAACTAAAGAATTTCTAGACTCAACTTCGACCAGTTTGGCTTGGTAATCCTACAGGCAGTCAAGCTCTGATACCAACGCTGTCAGGACCCCGACTCAATGCCACATCGATCTAGCATGTAACACCTCATATCACTTTGCGGCCTCACGCACGGTATTCCCACGGGTGTCGCCTTACCTTTGCCCGGGACCGTTTGCGCCTTTTGGCACACGTATATGACAGTGTCGCTAGCATCCATATGATAAGGAGCCCGGGCTGACATGGCTAGTCGTAAACCCAAAGTGGCACTAACTTACAGGGACAGGCATCCATGACCCAGCATCGAACGTGTCGGTCATCAGCGAGTGAATCCAGGCTGTAGCACTGGGCTAGCAGGACTCCGGTGAACCGGGCTGTAGCGGGCTAACAGGACTCCGGTATTCATCGCGTGACATTTCCCCGAAGGGACAGACACAGGAACGAAGAAGGACACATGCCGGCCAGCCTAAGTGTTCTGGAGCAGTAGCAAGCTACCATGGCTCAGTGGAAACACTAGGAGACATTTCCCGGTAAGAGAGGCTACTAAGGATAAACAACTAGATAGCCAGATCCCACACATACCAAGCATTTCAATAACATACACACAATATGCTCGATATGTGCAAATACAACATGGCATCACAACATGACTCTACGACTCAAGTATTCATTAGGCTCCGAGGAGCGGGATATTACAAACATGAGTCTCATGACCCAACATTCAGAGCATACAAATCAAAACACAAGCGGAAGATATCATGTCTGAGTACAGACATCTATAAATGAAAAAGGCTGAGAAGCCTGACTATCTACCAGAGCCTGCCGAGGGCACAAGATCGTAGCTGAGGTAACAAGCTAAACGTCGAAGTGCACGTGGAACTACTAGCGAGACTGAAGTCTCTCTGCAAAAACATAAATTAAGCAACGTGAGTACAAATGTACCCAGCAAGACTTACATCAGATCTAACTACATATGCATCATTATCAACAAGGGGATGGTGGAGTTTGACTGCAGCAAGCCAGCTTTGACTCGGTGGCTAACCTGAACTACGACCGCAAGCAACTCTTTTGAGGTGGCGCACACGAGTCCACATATTCACCATATCAATACACCACTATGGATCCGCTCTCGTCTCCCTACGAGAACGCCATCCATAGAACTCACGCTTATCTTGCGCATTTTAGAGTATCCACTTTCACTTGTCTATGAACCGATATAAGCAACCCAGAAGTCCTTTTCCGCGGACACGGCTATTCGAATAGATGATGTTAACCTTGCAGGGGTGTACTTCTTCACACACGCTCTCACCACTTACCGCCGTTTACACGACATGTACTCGGCAACCTTCAAGCGGAAGCCCAACGTGGGTGTCGGCCACGACCTGCCTAAACACTCAAGTCTCTAGTCCGGGTTTATCGCCTACTCGGGTTCCATCCATGAGGAGATCCGGCCGAAGTTTCGCTCACAGCCCCAAACGATGTGAACAGGGTTCCGTGACACCAAACGGGCTCCCGGTTTACCCGGCCACATGCCTACCGCATCATAGCCCACCCCTACGGTCAGCGTTGTGCACGGCCTCCAGCATACTACAAACACCAGAAACTACTTGCAACTCCTGGACAGAGGACAAGGGTGATCAAGAAGCCGAGAGGGTCCATTGGTTTCGGGCCCAATGCGTGGTAGTAGCTGAATCATGGATCACAAACACAGAACTCAGTTCCTGAGGACGGCTGCAATGAGACAACCCACCATGTACTCCTACATGGCCTCTCACCGCTACCTTTACCAAATCGTATTCACACACTTAGCTCACACACAGTAGGACATGTTCACACACCTCTGATTCATCCCCGATGAATCAGACCTGACTCAACTCTAAGCAGTAGCAGGCATGACAAACAAGCATGAATGAGTAGGCACAACAGGGCTCAAACAACTCCTACTCATCCTAGTGGGTTTCATCTATTTACTGTGGAATGACAGGTCATGCAGAGAATAAAGGGGTTCAGCTACCGCAGCAAGTAACAGATGAATCGTTGTTGTCCTAATGCAGTAAAAGAGAGCAGGAGCGAGAGAGTGGGATTGTATCGGAATGAACAAGGGGGTTTTGCTTGCCTGGCACTTCTGAAGATAGCATTGAGTCTTCATCAGTGTCAACGATCACATCGTCGGTACAACGTCTATCGAGGGGGAACAACACCGGCAACACAGAAGAAGCACGATCAATGCAATGCACAATATGATGCATGCTATGACATGGCAATATGAATGTGTTTTGAGCTAATGCAACTTATAACAGATTCAAATTCAAACTCCATATGTGATTATTCAAATGCCATTTAATTGATTTGTGCTATACAGCAGCTATAAGTTGTTCTAACATGCATGAAAATGGTACATATGGATTCCTTGAATTTTTCTGATAATTTTTCATATATAAATTATTTAATTTGGAGTTACGGTTAATTTTCTATGATTTATTGAAGTTTTAGCTATTTTCTGAAATTATTAAATCATTTAAGATTTATTTAAATTCCAGAAAGGAATTATTGCGTCAGCATGACCTCATAGTGACGTCAGCAGGTCAACAGGTCACTGTCCGGTCAAACCTGACAGTGGGTCCCGCGTGTCAGTGTAATTAGTTTAGTTAGAATTTAATTAAACTAAACTGGGTTAATTAACAGGGCTGGGCCCCACCTGTCAGTGACTCATCGGAGTCAACCAGGGCCCACCCGTGGTCAAAGTCAACGTCAGCTGCGCCGGCGTTTAGCCGCCGGCGAGCCCGACGCGGCGGCGAGAGTGGTTTTGGCCACTCCGACGACCAAAAGGGCCGCGGAGGGCATCTAGGTGGAGCTGGGGACGAGCCGAAGCTCTTGGTGGAGTTAGCTGGGGTCGAGGTGGCCGGAATCGGCGCCGGCGACGACTTAGGTGGCCGCCGGAGTTCGGTTGCGCGCGGGATCGCGTTTCAGTGCGTAGAAGAGCGGGGCAAGGGGCTAGAAGGGTGCTACGCATCGCGAGGAGTAGGTTGGACACTCCAGGGTGACCATTTGGTCACCGGAGCATCGTCGACGGCGAGCTCAGGCGGCGGTGCATCTCGGTCATCAAGGGGGCGACGGCTACGGCAATCAAACGAAGAGGGGAAGAGGGGGAAACGATGGCGGAGCTCACAGTGGGTGCAGCGGTGGCCTCGGCGAGGTCGGGGACGGTCCGGAGCCGACAAATTTGACGGTGATGGCCGGCGGGTCCGAGGTAGAAGACGAGCCTGGTGAGGCCGTTCGGGGGCTTCTGGAGGGGCAAGGCTTGGTGAGGTGGGTCGAGGACGGAGTGGCGGAGCTTGTGGGCTAGTCGGGGAAGCGAGGGAGGCCCGGTAGCCGTGGTGGCAGTGGACGGCGGCGACGAGCTCCGCTCGGTGGCTGCGTGCGAGAAACAGAGGAGGGGGGGAAGGAGCGAGGAGAGTGAGAAGGGTCGGGGGGTTGCGTGGCGTCGCGGACGGGGTCCAGGGCGACGAGAGGAAGGCGGCAAGCAGGAGGTGGCCGGGGCATCGCCAGCGCTCGCCACCGAGCTGCTTCGGGGCGAGGGGAGGAAGACGACAGGGGGGGACGCCTGGTGGGCTGGGCCGCATAGGAGCTGGGCCGGCTGGGCTACCAGGTGAGCGCCAGGTAAGGTTTCTCTCCTCTCTGCTTTTCCTATTTTTGTTTTTATTTATTTATTTTGTTCTATGTTGTTTTAGTTTAGTAAAATACTAAACCATTTTATAAAATCCTGAAAATAGTTATGTGGCTAGAACTGAAATATACCAAACCACATAAAATGTTCCAGTATTATTGGACATATATTATTTATATATCAAATATATATCCAATGCAAATAGTTATTGAATTAATTCAAAGGCCCAAAATAAATGTTTCAGTCACTCCAAAAATATTGGTTTGCATTTTATTCTTGCCAATATTTTTCAAAGCTGAAAAGGAACATTTCCTTGGAAACATTTGAAGCAATTTTTAATGTTGATCATCATTTTTTTTAAATGACTTCTGAGGCTCTCCAATTCCCCAAATCAAATTGAAAGAGATTTAGACATGATGCATGGATGCAATGCCACTAGTTACAAGCAAGCTCTAGGGCTGTGACAGAGAGATTGCATCGGTTGAGTTAAATGGCTTGAATGAGATGACAACCTCGAAATAGGTTGAATGGATCTTGAAAGAAAAGAACGAGCCCTCTGAGATATCTTCAGCACTCCAGAACAATTGAATAGCAAGCGGGGAATGATTATGAGGTGCACCGGCATGGGGAAGCATTTGAAACAAGGAAAGGAATGACCAACACCGAAAGCTTGAATTTAGCGCACCGAAGAAGAAGAGAACAAAGAATGATGAACTTGAAGCTCCGTTAGCATCTTCCTGAGAATCACCGGATAAAACATTGACGGAAAAAGAATGGAGAGACTTTACATTAATAAGATGGATACTTGATTAAGAAATCTGATTCCTTGAACAAACAAGGGTGGGAGGGCGGGAAAACAAAGACAACTTGGGATGGATGAAGCAAACACCGTAGCAAAGAACTGAGAATTGATCTCGCGAATGTTGACATGATCGGATCCACTAGAAGAGGAGCACGTCGGCTGGAATGAATTGACATGACAAACTCGAGGATCAAGAAGGATTATTACTCCCATAGGAATATGAGAACACCACTTAGGGAAGATATGGAATCAACATTTGACATTGAAGCAAATCGAATACCACAATTCAAAACAAAAAAAGGTTTGGCTTGCAGAATAAGCCGGAACAAACATATGATAGAACCCATATCGTATCATGTGTCTGTTGAAAGATATACTACGATATACTAGAATTCACACTTATAAACTCCCGAAACTTTCTAGTTATGCAATCAGGTGTTGGGGATACAGGGGAAGCATAATATCTCACCCAAAACTAGCAAATCCTACATCCAGTTGTATCCATCCTTAAACACATAACCAAGAAACGTTCGAAAATCATCTACCTCAACCTTCAAAAAGCATCCGTTATACGAGTTATGGCAATACTCCCGAACTCCCGCCCCAGTACTGGGTGGCGTCGAGGTTATCTCACCAACAACTGCATAAAGGAGATTTTCGATGTCGGCGAACTCAGGTATTCCATAACTGCAACGATAAATTGTGATGACAACACCTCGGAGCTCAACTCCCCGGGACATTGCCACAACCCCTAAATGTCAGGAGGCACCAAGAACAATGTTCTCATCACAAAACCATCGGAACGATTCCAAGATACCCGCGTGATCCTAA
Source organism: Triticum aestivum (assembly GCF_018294505.1). Classification (NCBI taxonomy): domain Eukaryota; kingdom Viridiplantae; phylum Streptophyta; class Magnoliopsida; order Poales; family Poaceae; genus Triticum; species Triticum aestivum. The sequence continues at coordinate 405,925,789 of NC_057812.1, forward strand.
AAAGATTTCGTGAAATTTTAGGAGAGAAGAGTCAAAACTCTACGTTAGGAGGCCTCACCAGAGCGACGAAGGGACTGAGGAGTAAAAAGAATCCTACTCTCCGATATATATAATCTGAAAAGACTCAAAACATTTTTCTAGACTCAATAACGCCAGCGATTCGCTCAAGCAGGGGGCTCCTAAGTCGGGGAAGGCTCTGATTACCAACTTGTAACACCCACGATGCGGCTATATCTCCCACGTGTCGGAGCACGACTTAGAGGCATAGCCACATAGTAGGCATGTTGCAAGAGGGGTAATCTTTACACATCCCACGTACTGAATATGAAAGGGATAAGGAGTTGGCTTACAATCGCCAGTTCACACAATACATAAATATAACATTACATCATCCAGAATATAATCAAGGTACGACTACGGAACCAAAATAAAAGAAAGACAACCCCTAATGCTAGATCCCCGCTCGCCCCAACTGGGCTCCACTACTGATCAAAAGGAAACAAAAACAACAGAACGAACACGATCTTCATCGAGCTCCCACTTGAGCTCAGTTGCGTCATCTGCACTGGTATCAACATCACCTGCAACTAGTTTTGGAACTAATCTGTGAGTCATGGGGACTCAGCAATCTCACACCCTCGTGATCAAGACTATTTAAGTTTAAGGGGTAGGAAAGGGTAGTGAGGTGGAGCTGCAGCAAGCACTAGCATATATGGTGGCTACCTTACGCAAATGAGAGCGAGAAGAGAAGCAAAGCATGGTCGATAAACTATCATGATCGAGAAGTGATCCTGAAACTACTTACGTTCAAGCATAACACGAGACCATGTTCACTTCCCGGACTCCACCGAAAAGAGACCATCACGGCTACACACGCGGTTGATTAATTTTAATTAAGTTAAGTGTCAAGTTCTCTACAACCGGATATTAACAAATTCCCATCTGCCCATAACCGCGGGCACGGCTTTCGAAAGTTCAAAACCCTGCAGGGGTGTCCCAACTTAGCCCATCACAAGATCTCACAGTCAACGAAGGATATTCCTTCTCCCAGGAAGACCCGATCAGACTCGGAATCCCGGTTACAAGACATTTCGACAATGGTAAAACAGGACCAGCAAAGCCACCCGATGTGCCGACATCCCGATAGGAGCTGCACATATCTTGTTCTCAGGGCAACACCGGATGAGACATCCTACGACTAAAACCAAACCTCAAGTTTCCACGAGGTGGCCCTGCAGTCTACTCAGTTCGAACCAACACTTAGACAAGCACAGGCCCAGGCGAGTTAAAATAAAGATGACCCTTGAGTCTGCAGAACCCAAGGGAAGGTGATAGGTTGTTAGTGCAAATGTAAAACCAAGGTTGGGCCTTGCTGGAGGAGTTTTATTCAAAGCGAACTGTCAAGGGGTTCCCGTAACACCCAACCGCGTAAGGAACGCTAAATGAATGAACATAACACCGGTATGACGGCAACTAGGGTGGAAAGAGTGGAACAAAACACCAGGCATAAGGCCGAGCCTTCCACCCTTTACCAAGTATATAGATGCATTAAAGTAAACAAGATATAATAATGATATCCCAACAATAATCATGTTCCAACAAGGAACAAACTCCATCTTCACCTGCAACTAGCAACGCTATAAGAGGGGCTGAGCAAAGCGGTAACATAGCCAAACAACGGTTTGCTAGGACAAGGTGGGTTAGAGGTTTGACAAGGCAAAATGGGAGGCATGATATAGCAAATGGTAGGTATCACGGCCTAGCAATAGAGCGAGCAACTAGCAAGCAAAGATAGAAGTGATTTCGAGGGTATGATCATCTTGCCTGCAAAGTTCTCCGAGTTAACGAAAACTTGATCCTCGTAAACATACTCAACGGGTTCCTCGATCACAAACTCGTCTCCTGGCTCTACCCAAGGCAAGAACACAAGCAAAGGAAAACACAATCAACCACGGTGCAATGCGCAAGCAACATGATGCAAAACATGGCATGATATGCGGGATGTGCTATGCAATGCATATGCGTGCTCCGGAAGGAAAAGATTGAACCAGGCCTCAACTTGGCAAACCAAGTGCGCCGCCGGAAAGATGAGTTTATTTCGGTCAAAATCGATATAAAGATCACCGGAATCGGATGCACGGTTTGCAAATGGCAAGCAAAACAATAATGGCACGATTCTGTGATTAACAGCACGATGCCATCTAGAATGCAACAAGAAACTAAGCTACTGCACTCCAACAAAGCAACAAAGCACATGGCAGTGATATACTCAAGATGGTTGACAAAAGATGAACACTGAGCTACGGCTAAATCACACAAGAGCAGGTTCAAACAAGCATGGCAAAAGTGCAAGAGATATCAGCATCACAGAATTAGTGAAAATACTAACATGCCAGGAATTAACATCAGGAAGCAATGTTTAGAGTAAGATATGAACATGCTACAGGATCAGATCAAAGCAGTACAAGGCATGGCATGAATCTACTCAAAGCATATAACAAAAGTCCCTTACTTGCCATAAGCCAAAAAGGATCAGAAGATATGATGGCACCCATGTAAACATAGCAAGTTTCGTTAACAGATTCAGACTTGGCAGAAAACTGGACATGGCATAACAGAATTATGAAGGCACGTTTGCGAGCTCGATGCACTCAACACAAGGCATTGCATAACAAGATAAGCATACTACCAACAAGAATACATGTTCAATAAGCTAAACATGGCAAGAGCAATCTCATAGCATGCATGGATCAACTACAACAACCTTGGCAAAATTGATTAACATGTAAACAATCTGCCAGGAACATTTTATAGCAAAAGTAGAGCAAGATTGAGTCATTCTAGCGTACTCCATAAATGCAATAACCACATTCTCAAATCATCCTTACTGAACATACTCAAAAGAAGCATGGATCTCTCTGTAGCAACATGAATACATGGCATAAAAAATAACAGCAGAGCAAAGACTTAGTGGAATTCTAAGTCTCTGAAATCAGCAATATCACGAGAGCTACTTTGCATGCTTGTGCTAGTCACCACATTGATCACAAAAATGCATGGCATACACCCCTGTAAAGATGGCATGGCATATAACAAAACACATGTAGAGCTCATGCCTATATGCAGCACACAATAATCATGGCAAAACTGACAAATGCTCATAATTTGATAAGAAACAGCACCTAACATTTTATAGCACTCTTGCATCCACTATTTGGGCATCAAGATGGACTCAAACAAGCATGGCACAATGGAACAAAATGAACAGCACATCATGATGAACAGTTTGATATCTTATATGCATGAAATGGAGATACGGCCATGGAGTTATAGCATGTCAAAGGTGCACCCAAAATGTTCAGATCTAGGGACTTAGTGAAAAAAAACAGGCGAGCGGGCGCAACATAGAGTTCCTCGCACGGGCGGGGTATAGCGGGCACTCACCAATGGGCTGAGCCCATCTGAAGAGGAGGGAGCTGGGCCGGCTGGAGATGGGCCGGCCCACACGGACGCTGCAGGGGAGGCGGTTGGCGCGCATCGTCCTCCTCCCAACCGGGGACGAGGCCGGCGGCGCTAGGGCTCTAGTGAGAGGGACGAAAGCGAGGCGGCGCGGGCAGCCAGATCCGGTGGAGAACGGGGCAGGGCCTCTGTTCCCGGCATCGGTGATGGTCGCCGGCGTTGAGCGGAGCTTAACGGGGCGGCGGTGGAGGATCCTGCGGGGAGGGAAGAGAGAGAGTGAGGTGAGAGAGGTCGGTTAGAGGAGGAAGAAGGAGATGGGGACGGGCGCGGTGGTCAATGACCTGATGCGGAAAGAGTGCATCGAGGCGGCGGCATGCTCCGGTGGGGCCGAGGCGGCGATGGACGATGAACGCCGGCGAGGCGGGCGCGGAGGCGGGCAAGCGCGGGCGCGCGGGCGGCGGAGGCGGCGGTTCGGGACCCGCGGGCCCAACACGGGCTCGCGGGCCGGCGGCGGGGACGAGCGCGGTGGCGACACGTGGCGGCGAAGGGTTGGGCGCGGGACGGCGTCGGACATGTCCGTCGGCGGAGATCTTTGTCCGGCGGCGCGAGAGGAGCGGGGTTAGGGTTCATCCGCGAAAATTTCGGGGGAGAGGACATATATATAGGTAGAGGGAGCTAGGAGAGTCCAAATGAGGACCGGTTTTTGGCCACGCGATCGTGATCAAATGACTGAGAGGATGGAGGGGGTTTGGATGGGTTTTGGGCCGTTTTGGAGGGGTGTTGGGCTGCAACACACACGAGGCCTTTACGGATCCCCGGTTAACCGTTGGAGTATCAAACGGACTCCAAATGGCACGAAACTTGACATGTGATCTACCAGTGTTGAACCAAGGCCACTTGGAAAATCTCGGTCCATTCCGAGAATATTTAACACCCGCACACGAAAAGAGGCAAAAGGGGGCGGCGGAGGACATAGGAGTGTCGGATTGCAAAACGGACAACGGGGAAGATGCTCGGATGCATGAGACGAACACGTATGCAAATGCGATGCACATGATGACATGATATGAAATGCATGACACGCAAACAAATGACAAGGCAACAACAGGGAATAACTGGAAGACACCTGGTGCAACGGTCTCGAGGCGTTACATATAGATTGACGGGGAAAGTACAAACACCGATCGCCGGAATTTATGAGTATTGTAGTTTGAATTACACACGATTCACGCAGCAAAATTCGTGCGTGAACATCATAGCCAAAATTCGTGTGTGAACATAATAGCTGACAATTTCCAATGCAGAACCGTGTCTGATTAATGATCCCCGCCATTCACCTACCAAACCTCGAGCCAGGAGATAGACTGCTAATCATGTGGGGGCGGTTGTCTTGCCAGATCTTTACATTTTCTTTTTTGAACACCAGATATTTACATCGTCTGATGATTTTTTAACTCGCACACACGTACACAAAAATATGATTTTTAAAACCGTTTAGGTTAGGCGTTGCATGTAGATGTAGTTCAAATTTGAATTACGGTCATTAAACGGTTAGAATATCACTTAAATGTCTTTAAAAGGTCAAATGACCCCTGAAAATTTTCAAATTTTCACATGATAGTTGTATTAGTGCACGTTAAACGTAGGAAAAAAATTGAAGGCCGTAAGATGAAGCTATCTCCTGTTCGTCGGCAAACATGCATTGTTCCCTCTTGGAACCACAAACCTTCTAGTGAGCTGCTCCGGTTTGTGAGGGGTGTGTGTCCAAACTTTGGTCAAACATGCCAATTGTTTTACCACATCATCTTAGTGGCATGACATTAAATCAAGCAAGGTTTCATGTTTTTCTAATAATTTTTAAGTTTTTTGGAATTAAAATGCCATGGCATGCACTCCATGCATGTGCCCATGCCTTGACACCAATATGTTTGAAAATGCATTCGAATTTACTGCACATGGAATTAACTCGCACACAAGTACACAAAAATATGATTTTTCAAACCGTTTTGGTTAGGCGTTGCATGTAGATGTAGTTCAAATTTTAATTACGGTCATTGAATGGTTAGAAAATCACATAAATGTCTTTAGAAGGTCAAATGACCACTGAAATTTGCCAAATTTTCACATGACAGTTGTAGTAGTGCATGTTAAACGTAGGAAAAAAATTGAAGGCCGTAAGAGGAAGATATCTCCCGTTCGTCATCAAACATGCATTGTTCCCTCTCGGAACCACGAACTCTAGCGAGTTGCTCCGGTTTGTGAGGGGCGTGTGTCCAAACGTTCGTCAAACATGCCAATTTCTTTACCACATCATCTTGGTGGCATGACATTACATCAACCAAGGTTTCATGTGTTTCTGATCATTTTTCTATTTTTCTTGAATTAAAATGCCATGTCACTCCATGCATACGTATGCGTGTGTCCATGTCGTGACACCAATATGTTTGAAAATTCCTTCTAATTTACTGCACATGGAATTAACTCGCAAACAAGTACACAGATATGATTTTTCAAACCGTTTTGGTTAGGCATTGCATGTAGATGTAGTTCAAAATTGAATTATGGTCGTTAAATGATTAGAAAATAACTTAAATGTCTTTGAAAGGTCAAACGACCCCTAGAATTTTCCAAAATTTCACATTATAGTTGTAGTAGTGCACGTTAGACATTGAAACAGTTTGAAGGCCATAAGAGGAAGCTATCTCCCATTCGTCATCAAACATGCATTGTTCCCTCTCGGAACGACGAACCTTCTAGGGAGTTGCTCCGGTTTGTGAGGGGTCTGTGTCCAAACTTTCGTCAAACAAGCCAATTTCTTTACCACATCATCTTGGTGGCATGACATTAAATCAAGCAAGGTTTCATGTTTTTCTGATCATTTTTTAATTTTTTGGAATTAAAATGCCATGGCATGAACTCCATGCATGTGCCCATGCCTTGACACCAATATGTTACTGCACATGGAATTAAATCGCGCACAAGTACACAAAAATATGATTTTTCAAACTGTTATGGTTAGGCGTTGCATGTAGATGTAGTTCAAATTTGAATTACGGTCATTAAATGGTTAGAAAATCACTTAAATGTCTTTAAAAGGTCAAATGACCCCTGAAATTTACCAAATTTTCACATGATAGTTTTATTAGTGGATGTTAAACATAGGAAAAAAATTGAAGGCCGTAAGAGGAAGCCATCTCCCGTTCATCATCAAACAAGCATTGTTCCCTCTTGGAACCACGAACCTTCTAGCGAGTTGCTCCGGTTTGTGAGGGGTGGGTGTCCAAACATTCATGAAACATGCCAATTTCATTACCACATCATTTTGGTGGCATGACATTACATCAACCAAGGTTTAAGGTGTTTCTCATCATTTTTCTATTTTTTGAATTAAAATACCATGTCACTCCATGCATACGTATCCATGTGTCCATGTCGTGAGACCAATATGTTTGAAAATTCCTTCTAATTTACTGCACATGGAAATAACTCGCACATAAGTACACATATACGATTTTTAAAACGTTTTGGTTAGGTGTTGCATGTAGATGTAATTCAAATTTGAATTACGGCCATTAAATGGTTAGAAAATCACTTAAACGTCTTTAAAAGGTCAAATGACCCCTAGAATTTTCCAAAATTTGACATTACAGTTTTAGTAGTGCATGTTAGACGTAGAAAAAATTTGAAGGCCGTAAGAGGAAGCTATCTCCCGTTCGTCATCAAACAAGCATTGTTCCCTCTCGGAACCACGAACCTTCTAGCGAGTTGCTCCAGTTTGTGAGGGGTGTGTGTCCAAACTTTCGTCAAACATGACAATTTCATTACCACATCATCTTGGTGGCATGACATTACATTAACCGAGGTTTCATGTGTTTATGATTTTTTTTGGAATTAAAATGCCATGCCACTCCGTGAATACGTATTCATGCATATGTGTCCATGTCGTGATACAAATATGTTTGAAAATTCCTTCTAGTTTATTCCACATGGAATTAACTCGCACACAAGTACACAAATATGATTTTTCAAACCGTTTTGGTTACGCGTTGCATGTAGATGTAGTTCAAATTTGAATTACGGTCATTAAATGGCTAGAAAATCACTTAAATGTCTTTAAAAGGTCAAATGACCCCTATAATTTTCAAAAAAATCACATTACAGTTGTAGTAGTGCACCTTGGACGTAGAAAAAAAGTTGAAGGCTGTATGAGGAAGCTATCTCCCGTTCGTCATCAAACATGCATTGTTCCCTCTCGGAACCACGAGCCTTCTAGTGAGTTGCTCCAGTTTGTGAGGGGTGTAATTCCAAACTTTTGTCAAACATGCCCTTTTTTACCACATCATCTTGGTGGCATGACATTACATCAACCAAGGTTTCGTGTGTTCCTAATTTTTGTTTGAATTTTTGGAATTAAAATGCCATGTCACACCATGCTTAATTGTGTCATAGGCATTAGACCAATATGTTTGAAAATTCCTTCCAATTTACTGCACATTGAATTAAATTGCACACAAGTACACAAAATATGAGTTTTCAAACCTTATGGTTAGCTGTTGCATGTACATGTAATTCAAATTTCAATTACGGTCATTAAATGGCTAGAAAATCACTTAAATGTCTTAGAAGGTCAAATGACCCCTGAAATTTTCCAAAATTTGACATGACAGTTGTATTAGTACTACAAGATTTCTCATTCATTTAAAACACCATCCGTTGGCACTTTATTCCAAATTCATCTTTCACAGCTAATAAAAATACTACCTCCGTTTCATTTTACAAGTCCTACGCGTATACCTAGGTTGCCAATTTTATCACCTTAATATAAACTATATAACACAAAAATTATACGGTTTGAAAATAGAACATCTGAAGTTTATATTGATATATTTTTTGTAATATATGACTTGTATTAGGTTGGTCAAATTGATGACCTAGGGGCACGCGCACGCCCTGTAAACTGAGAGAGAGGTAGTATCTACAACAACACAGTTGTTTTTAGGAACTGTTTGCGATGAAAATATCTGGGTCTATTTAAGTCTCCCTCCTTAAGCTTCACCGGCTTGTCTGCTCTAGTGTCGGCAACCCCCGAATCCACGAATCCCGATCCCCATTCCTGCACCCCCTTCTTGCAAAGATGACATCATGGAAACACTTCGTGAAGGCCCATACGATGGCCGTGTCACCCCCTCCCCGAGCGCCGCCTCCTGCGCCAAGAGCGCGGCCGCCTACGCCGAGAGTGCTGCCTCATCCACATTGAGCGCGGCCACTTCCGCCGAGAGGGCGTCTACAGCAGCCGACAGGGCAGTTGTAGCAGCCGAGACAGCTTCAGCTGCTGCTGCGATGGCGGCTGGAAACACCGAGAGCGCTCGAGCTGCCGTTCGTGCCGCTGATGTCGCCCTAGCCCAGGTCGAGACCATCCATGCCAAGATCGAGGATGACACGCCAAGATATTCCAGGCCACCTCGGACTCCAGCATGCAATCCACGTCTGAAAAGGTGGCGGTGGCCATGGAGCACCTGCTTCCTCATGAGGTCGCCGAGCGGCAGCTGGAGATGCAGGAGGCAGCGGAGATCGATAAGCGCCGGGAGGAGGAGTTGCGCATGGCCGAGGTCGAAGTAGCGAAGAGTCTATCCATCGAGGAATCTGCGGTGGAGTACCAACGCGAGCTTTGGCGCGGCCACTACTACGAGTACTACAACCTTGAGGGCAGCGCCGAGGACAAGGACACGGTCGACTTCAGCAGGGGGCGCGGAGTCCACCAATGGCGGCATGTCACCATGACAAGTCATTGACGTCTCATCTCACACCGGTGATGCATAGGCCAGTGTGGCGGCGCATTTTTAATTATGCATACTTAGGCTTTGTTTTTAATGCTGGTCTTTTGTTAGAGCAATATTTAGGTCAACTGGCTCTGTGTAATTACTGAAATGGCTCGATTCAGTAAGTGTGGTCTGTCTGCTGTACGCTCTTTTGTGTGCCCAAATTAGCAAGCGCTGTTAAATTATGCAATGACATACCTGGGGAAATTTCCACCAAAATTTGAGTTATCAAACTCATCCCATGCGCGTAAAGCAGAAGAATCGTTTGTGATGCACACAATCGTTCAAAGTGAATGGTCCGGCTGTTGGGGAACGTTGCAGAAAACAAAAATTTTCCTACTCGTTTCACCAAGATCATCTAGGAGTTCATCTAGCAACGAGTGATTAGATGCATCTACATACCTTTGTAGATCGTGAGCGGAAGCGTTCAAAAGAACGGTGATGATGTAGTCGTACTCGACGTGATCCAAATCACCGATGACCAGCGCCGAACGGACGGCACCTCCGCGTTCAACACACGTACGGAACAGCCACGTCTCCTCCTTCTTGATCCAGCAAGGGAGGGAGGAGAGGTTGAGGGAGATGGCACCAGCAGCAGCACGACGGCGTGGTGTTGATGGAGCTGCAGTACTCCGGCAGAGCTTCGCTAAGCACTATGGAGGTTGAGGAGGTGTTGGGGAGGGAGAAGGAGGCAACCAAAGGCCGAGGCGTTCAGGTGTGAAGTCCCTCCTCTCCCCCACTATATATAGGGGTGCCAAGGGGGGGTGGCCGGCCCTAGGAGATCCAATCTCCTAGGGGGTGCGGCGGCCTAGGGGGGTTTCCCTCCCCCCCAAGGCACCTAGGAGGTGCCTTACCCTCGTAGGACTCTTTCCCCCTTAAACCCTAGGCGCATGGGCCTATGTGGGGCTGGTGCCCTTGGCCCAAGCAGGCCAAGGCGCACCCCCTACAGCCCATGTGGCCCCCGGGGATGGGTGGCCCCACCCGGTGGACCCCCGGGACCCCTTCCGGTGGTCCCGGTACAATACCGATAACCCCGAAACTTGTCCCGATGCCCGAAACAGGACTTCCCATATATAAATCTTTACCTCCGGACCATTCTGGAACTCCTCGTGACGTCCGGGATCTCATCCGGGACTCCGAACAACATTCGGGTTACTGCATATACATATCCCTACAACCCTAGCGTAACTGAACCTTAAGTGTGTAGACCCTACGGGTTCGGGAGACATGTAGACATGACCGAGATCGCTCTCCGGTCAATAACCAACAGCGGGATCTGGATACCCATGTTGGCTCCCACATGCTCCACGATGATCTCATCGGATGAACCACGATGTCGAGGATTTAATCAACCCCGTATGCAATTCCCTTTGTCAATCGATATGTTACTTGCCCGAGATTCGATCGTCGGTATCCCAATACATCATTCAATCTTGTTACCGACAAGTCACTTTACTCGTACCGTAATGCATGATCCCGTGACCAAACACTTGGTCACTTTGAGCTCATTATGATGATGCATTACTGAGTGGGCCCAGTGATATCTCTCCGTCATACGGAGTGACAAATCCCAGTCTCGATCCATATAAAACAATAGATACTTTCGGAGATACCTGCAGTGCACCTTTATAGTCACCCAGTTACGTTGTGACGTTTGATACACCCAAAGCACTCCTACGGCATCCAGGAGTTATACGATCTCATGGTCGAAGGAAGAGATACTTTGACATTGCAAAAACTCTAGCAAACGAACTATACGATCTTGTGCTATGTTTAGGATTGGGTCTTGTCCATCACGTCATTATCCTAATGATGTGATCCCGTTATCAATGACATCCAATGTCCATAGCCAGGAAACCATGACTATCTATTGATCAACGAGCTAGTCAACTAGAGGCTTACTAGGGACATGTTGGTGTCTGTTATTCACACATGTATTACGATTTCCGGATAACACAATTATAGCATGAATAAAGACAATTATCATGAACAAAGAAATATAATAATAATGCTTTTATTATTGCCTCTAGGGCATATTTCCAACAGTCTCCCACTTGCACTAGAGTCAATAATCTAGTTACATTGTGATGAATCGAACACCCATGGAATTCTGGTGTTGATCATGTTTTGCTCTTGGGAGAGGTTTAGTCAACGGATCTGCTACATTCAGGTCCGTATGTACTTTACAAATCTCTATGTCTCCATCTTGAACATTTTCACGGATGGAGTTGAAGCGACGCTTGATGTGCCTTGTCTTCTTGTGAAACCTGGGCTCCTTGGCAAGTGCAATAGCTCCAGTGTTGTCACAGAAGAGCTTGATCGGCCCCGACGCATTGGGTATGACTCCTAGGTCGGTGATGAACTCCTTCACCCATATTGCTTCATGTGCTGCCTCCGAGGCTGCCATGTACTCCGCTTCACATGTAGATCCCGCCACGACGCTCTGCTTGCAACTGCACCAGCTTACTGCCCCACCATTCAAAATATACACGTATCCGGTTTGTGACTTAGAGTCATCCAGATCTGTGTCGAAGCTAGCGTCGACGTAACCTTTTACGACGAGCTCTTCGTCACCTCCATAAACGAGAAACATTTCCTTAGTCCTTTTCAGGTACTTCAGGATATTCTTGACCGCTGTCCAGTGTTCCTTGCCGGGATTACTTTGGTACCTTCCTACCAAACTTACGGCAAGGTTTACATCAGGTCTGGTACACAGCATGGCATACATAATAGAACCTATGGCTGAGGCATAGGGGATGACACTCATCTCTTCTATCTCTGCTGCCGTGGTCGGACATTGAGCTGAGCTCAATTTCACACCTTGCAAAACAGGCAAGAACCCTTTCTTGGACTGATCCATTTTGAACTTCTTCAAAATCTTATCAAGATATGTGCTTTGTGAAAGACCTATGAGGCGTCTTGATCTATCCCTATAGATCTTGATGCCTAATATATAAGCAGCTTCTCCAAGGTCCTTCATTGAAAAACTCTTATTCAAGTAGGCCTTAATGCTGTCCAAAAGTTCTATATCATTTCCCATCAAAAGTATGTCATCTACATATAGTATGAGAAATGCTATAGAGCTCCCACTCACTTTCTTGTAAACACAGGCTTCTCCATAAGTCTGTGTAAACCCAAACGCTTTGATCATCTCATCAAAACGAATGTTCCAACTCCGAGATGCTTGCACCAGCCCATAAATCGAGCGTTGGAGCTTGCACACCTTGTCAGCATTTTTAGGATCGACAAAACCTTCCGGCTGCATCATATACAATTCTTCCTTAAGGAAACCATTAAGGAATGCCGTTTTGACGTCCATTTGCCAAATTTCATAATCATAAAATGCGGCAATTGCTAACATGATTCGGACGGACTTCAGCTTCGCTACCGGTGAGAAAGTCTCATCGTAGTCAACCCCTTGAACTTGTCGATAACCCTTAGCGACAAGCCGAGCTTTATAGATGGTCACATTACCATCCGCGTCTGTCTTCTTCTTAAAGATCCATTTATTTTCTATGGCTCGCCGTTCTACGGGCAAGTCAGTCAAAGTCCATACTTCGTTTTCATACATGGATCCTATCTCGGATTTCATGGCTTCTAGCCATTTGTCGGAATACGGACCCGCCATCGCTTCTTCATAGTTCGAAGGTTCACCGTTGTCTAACAACATGATTTCCAAGACAGGGTTGCCGTACCACTCTGGTGCGGAATGTGTCCTCGTGGACCTTCGAATTTCAGTAGGAGCTTGATCTGAAGTATCTTGATCATTATCATTAACTTCCTCTCTAGTCGGTGCAGGCACCTCAGGAACATTTTCTTGAGTTGCGCCATTTTCTGGTTCAAGAGGTAATACTTCATCAAGCTCTACTTTCCTCCCACTTACTTCTTTCGAGAGAAACTCTTTCTCCAGAAAGGACCCATTCTTGGCAACAAAGATCTTGCCTTCGGATCTGAGGTAGAAGATATACCCAACAGTTTCTTTAGGGTATCCTATGAAGACGCATTTTTCCGATTTGGGTTCGAGCTTTTCAGGTTGAAGTTTCCTGACATAAGCATCGCATCCCCAAACTTTTAGAAATGACAGCTTAGGTTTCTTCCCAAACCATAATTCATACGGTGTCGTCTCAACGGATTTCGACGGGGCCCTATTTAAAGTGAATGCGGCAGTCTCTAAAGCATAGCCCCAAAAAGATAGTGGTAAATCGGCAAGAGACATCATAGATCGCACCATATCTAATAGAGTGCGATTACGACGTTCGGACACACCATTACGCTGAGGTGTTCCAGGCGGCGTGAGTTGTGAAACTATTCCACATTTTCTTAAGTGTGTACCAAACTCGTGACTCAAGTATTCTCCTCCACGATCTGATCGTAGAAACTTGATTTTCCTGTCACGTTGATTCTCAACTTCACTCTGAAATTCCTTGAACTTTTCAAAGGTCTCAGACTTGTGTTTCATTAAGTAGACATACCCATATCTACTCAAGTCATCAGTGAGGGTGAGAACATAACGATAGCCACCGCGAGCCTCAACACTCATTGGACCGCACACATCAGTATGTATGATTTCCAATAAGTTGGTTGCTCTCTCCATTGTTCCTGAGAATGGAGTCTTGGTCATTTTACCCATGAGGCATGGTTCGCACGTGTCAAATGATTCGTAATCAAGAGACTCTAAAAGTCCATCAGCATGGAGCTTCTTCATGCGTTTGACACCTATGTGACCGAGGCGGCAGTGCCACAAGTATGTGGGACTATCACTATCAATCTTACATCTTTTGGTACTTACACTATGAATATGTGTAGCATTACGCTCGAGATTCATAAAGAATAAACCATTCACCATCGGAGCATGACCATAAAACATATCTCTCATATAAATAGAACAACCATTATTCTCGGATTTAAATGAGTAGCCATCTCGAATTAAACGAGATCCTGATACAATGTTCATGCTCAAACTTGGCACAAAATAACAATTATTGAGGTTCAAAACTAATCCCGTAGGTAAATGTAGAGGTAGCGTGCCGACGGCGATCACATCGACCTTGGAACCATTCCCGACGCGCATCGTCACCTCGTCCTTCGCCAGTCTCCGTTTATTCCGCAGCTCCTGTTGTGTGTTACAAATATGAGCAACGGCACCGGTATCAAATACCCAGGAGTTACTATGATTACTGGTAAGGTACACATCAATTACATGTATATCAAATATACCTTTGGTTTTGCCGGCCTTCTTGTCCGCTAAGTATTTGGGGCAATTCCGCTTCCAGTGACCACTTTCCTTGCAATAAAAACACTCAGTCTCGGGCTTGGGTCCATTCTTTGGCTTCTTCCCGGCAGCTTGCTTGCTGGGCGCGGCAACTACCTTGCCGTCTTTCTTGAAGTTCTTTTTACCCTTGCCCTTCTTGAACTTAGTGGTTTTATTGACCATCAACACTTGATGTTCCTTTCTGACTTCTACCTCTGCTGATTTCAGCATAGCAAATACTTCAGGAATGGTCTTTTCCATCCCCTGCATATTGAAGTTCATCACAAAGCTCTTGTAGCTCGGTGGAAGCGACTGGAGGATTCTGTCAATGACCGCATCATCCGGGAGATTAACTCCCAGCTGAGTCAAGCGGTTATGCAACCCAGACATAGTGAGTATGTGCTCACTGACAGAACTGTTTTCCTCCATCTTACAGCTGAAGAATTTGTCGGAGACTTCATATCTCTCGACCCGGGCATGAGCTTGGAAAACCATTTTCAGCTCTTCGAACATCTCATATGCTCCATGTCTCTCAAAACGCTTTTGGAGCCCCGGCTCTAGGCTGTAAAGCATGCCGCACTGAACGAGGGAGTAGTCATCGGAACGTGCCTGCCAAGAGTTCATAACGTCTTGTTCCGCAGGGAGAACGGGTGTGTCACCAAGCGGTGCTTGTAGGACATAATCTTTCTTGGCAGCTATGAGGATGATCCTCAGGTTCCGGACCCAGTCCGTATAGTTGCTGCCATCGTCTTTCAGCTTGGTTTTCTCTAGGAATGCGTTGAAGTTGAGGACTACGTTGGCCATTTGATCTACAAGACATATTGTAAAAATTTAGACTAAGTTCATGATAATTAAGTTCATCTAATCAAATTATAATGAACTCCCACTCAGATTTGACATCCCTTTGGTCATCTAAGTGTTACACGATCCGAGTCGACTAGGTCGTGTCCGATCATCACGTGAGACGGACTAGTCATCGTCGGTGAACATTCTCATGTAGATCGTATCTTCCATACGACTCGTGTTCGACCTTTCGGTCTCCGTGTTCCGAGGCCATGTCTGTACATGCTAGGCTCGTCAAGTTAACCCTAAGTGTTTTCGCTGTGTAAAACTGTCTTACACCCGTTGTATGTGAACGTAAGAATCTATCACACCCGATCATCACGTGGTGCTTCGAAACGACGAACTGTAGCAACGGTGCACAGTTAGGGGAGAACACTTCTTGAAATTTTGTAAGGGATCATCTTATTTACTACCGTCGTTCTAAGTAAACAAGATGCATAAAACATAATAAACATCACATGCAATTATATAAAGTAGTGACATGATATGGCCAATATCATATAGCTCCTTTGATCTTCATCTTCGGGGCTCCATGATCATCTTGTCACCGGCATGACACCATGATCTCCATCATCATGATCTCCATCATCGTGTCTTCATGAAGTTGTCACGCCAACGACTACTTCTACTTCTATGACTAACGCGTTTAGTAATAAAGTAAAGTAGTTTACATGGCGTTCTTTAATGACACGCAGGTCATACAAAAAATAAAGACAACTCCTATGGCTCCTGCCGGTTGTCATACTCATCAACATGCAAGTCGTGATTCCTATTACAATAGCATGAACATCTCATACATGACATATAGATCATTCATCATTCATCACAACTTTGTCCATATCATATCACAAAGCACTTGCTGCAAAAACAAGTTAGACGTCCTCTAATTGTTGTTTGCAAGTTTTACGTGGCTGAAGTAGGGTTCTAGCAAGAACGTTTTCTTACCTACGTGAAACCACAACGTGATTTGTCAACTTCTATTTACCCTTCATAAGGACCCTTTTCATCGAATCCGCTTCAACTAAAGTGGGAGAGACAGACACCCGCCAGCCACCTTATGCAACTTGTGCATGTTAGTCGGTGGAACCGGTCTCACGTAAGCGTACGTGTAAGGTTGGTCCGGGCCGCTTCATCCCACAATACCGCTGAAGCAAGATAAGACTAGTAGCGGCAAGAAAGTTGACAAATCTATGCCCACAACCAATTGTGTTCTACTCGTGCAAGAAGAACTACGCATAGACCTAGCTCATGATGCCACTGTTGGGGAACGTTGCAGAAAACAAAAATTTTCCTACTCGTTTCACCAAGATCATCTAGGAGTTCATCTAGCAACGAGTGATTAGATGCATCTACATACCTTTGTAGATCGCGAGCGGAAGCGTTCAAAAGAACGGTGATGATGTAGTCGTACTCGACGTGATCCAAATCACCGATGACCAGCGCCGAACGGACGGCACCTCCGCGTTCAACACACGTACGGAACAGCCACGTCTCCTCCTTCTTGATCCAGCAAGGGAGGGAGGAGAGGTTGAGGGAGATGGCACCAGCAGCAGCACGACGGCGTGGTGTTGATGGAGCTGCAGTACTCCGGCAGAGCTTCGCTAAGCACTATGGAGGTTGAGGAGGTGTTGGGGAGGGAGAAGGAGGCAACCAAAGGCCGAGGCGTTCAGGTGTGAAGTCCCTCCTCTCCCCCACTATATATAGGGGTGCCAAGGGGGGGTGGCCGGCCCTAGGAGATCCAATCTCCTAGGGGGTGCGGCGGCCTAGGGGGGTTTCCCTTCCCCCCAAGGCACCTAGGAGGTGCCTTACCCTCCTAGGACTCTTTCCCCCTTAAACCCTAGGCGCATGGGCCTATGTGGGGCTGGTGCCCTTGGCCCAAGCAGGCCAAGGCGCACCCCCTACAGCCCATGTGGCCCCCGGGGATGGGTGGACCCACCCGGTGGAACCCCGGGACCCTTCCGGTGGTCCCGGTACAATACCGATAACCCCGAAACTTGTCCCGATGCCCGAAACAGGACTTCCCATATATAAATCTTTACCTCCGGACCATTCCGGAACTCCTCGTGACGTCCGGGATCTCATCCGGGACTCCGAACAACATTCGGGTTACTGCATATACATATCCCTACAACCCTAGCGTAACTGAACCTTAAGTGTGTAGACCCTACGGGTTCGGGAGACATGTAGACATGACCGAGATCGCTCTCCGGTCAATAACCAACAGCGGGATCTAGATACCCATGTTGGCTCCCACATGCTCCACGATGATCTCATCGGATGAACCACGATGTCGAGGATTTAATCAACCCCGTATGCAATTCCCTTTGTCAATCGATATGTTACTTGCCCGAGATTCGATCGTCGGTATCCCAATACCTCGTTCAATCTTGTTACCGGCAAGTCACTTTACTCGTACCGTAATGCATGATCCCGTGACCAAACACTTGGTCACTTTGAGCTCATTATGATGATGCATTACTGAGTGGGCCCAGTGATATCTCTCCGTCATACGGAGTGACAAATCCCAGTCTCGATCCATATAAAACAATAGATACTTTCGGAGATACCTGTAGTGCACCTTTATAGTCACCCAGTTACGTTGTGACGTTTGATACACCCAAAGCACTCCTACGGCATCCAGGAGTTATACGATCTCATGGTCGAAGGAAGAGATACTTTGACATTGCAAAAACTCTAGCAAACGAACTATACGATCTTGTGCTATGTTTAGGATTGGGTCTTGTCCATCACATCATTATCCTAATGATGTGATCCCGTTATCAATGACATCCAATGTCCATAGCCAGGAAACCATGACTATCTATTGATCAACGAGCTAGTCAACTAGAGGCTTACTAGGGACATGTTGGTGTCTGTTATTCACACATGTATTACGATTTCCGGATAACACAATTTTAGCATGAATAAAGACAATTATCATGAACAAAGAAATATAATAATAATGCTTTTATTATTGCCTCTAGGGCATATTTCCAACACCGGCGGCACCACGCGCGTTCAAATTGAATGTGCCCATGCCTTGAGACCAAAATTTGAATTATCAAACTCATCCCATGTGCGTAAAGCAGAAGAATCGTTTGCGATGCACACAATCGTTCAAAGTGAATGGCCCGGCGACACCGCGCGCAAAGCTTCCCTCCACATTTCCAAAATTTTGGCCTACCGCCAAAATATCTACCCCTGCCCCCTTCCCCCCTTCCCCGCCCCCTTTTCGCCCCGACCACAAGTCACATTTCCCCTGTTTCCTCCTTCCTTCCTTCCTTGCTAAGCTATAGCCGCTTCCTCGCTCTCGCTGTCTCGCATCCTATCGCCGGGGTCGCCATGGTCTTCTTCAAAGACATCTCTGGCGACTACTCCTTCACCACCCGGGTATGCCTCTCTTCTCTCTCTCGGTCTATGACTTGGAACAAAGGATTTTTACCCGGAGGTCGATTTGAGTCGTTTCTTCCTCTTGTAGCTCCCTAGGACCATCAGTGGCAACGAATGGAGCAGGGTGGCTAAAGATCTATCTGCTCGTTGTCACCATCAATCTCCATGCGTGAAGCTCCTTGCGTTTGATTCTGTGGACACTGGGAGGAAGTTTCTGGCATGTGCAGAGAAGGTTAGACCCTCTTCTGTTGTTATAAATCATTTGTTAGATGTGATTCAGACACTATCACGGTCCCAACCCATTCATACCACACCTTCAACCAAACGCATCCAAAGACAGTGTCACTGTATGTACCTAGTATCTTAAATTGTTGCCATCTCATCAGCGGTGCCATTAGAAAATTATTTGGCATCGCTTCAGCAGTTTGTGCAGTCAACTTTGGTCCACACATCCGAGCAGCCAAGCAGTAAAATACTAAATCTTTATGGCACGAAGGAACTGGGCATCGGAGCAACTACATGCTCCGGAGTCCGGGTCCCTTTTTTTTGTGCTGCATCGGCTCGCCAGTTCATGGCACCGGTGCGAGATGTAGCAACAGTTGTCTTTACACTAGTTTTGGCATACATAGTGGACGGCTTTAGTGCTATTAGTTCTATGTTACTAAATTTGTGCATGTACACACCTGTTAGTATCAATTTGTTGTCATCCAAACACTGTCGCTATGCTGTTGCGGTTATATTTACCTTCCTCATAAAATGTTCAATTTGTTATTTATTGTACATGAGTAAGAACTAGTAGCGTCGTTGTAGTTAATTATAGCTTCTGATGTTCCAGAATTTGTTTGTTGTCTCAGTACCAATTATTTCATTTGCATATTGATCTTTTTGAGAAGATATGTCATAATTAACATGTTTCTTCAGTTTTTCAAAATAAGCATTGGTGATTTTCTATGTTGCTATAAATCCATTTCCCCTACAATTGTTACTGATCTTGTTTTAAATATTATAGGATGAACAGAAGTGTTCTTACTTGGAGTGGGTTGATCAAGAGTGGCCACGGTCTTTGACGATGTGCCTAACGAAGCTCTGGAGCATGTATGAGGAAGTGAACACATCTAGGCTTAGAGAAAGTCTTGTCAACACTGAAGCATATTTCAAGATGCGGGATAAAAAATTGAAGGTGGAGAATGAGCTCAGATTTTTTTAAAGATTTTGCTAAGATGGTGTTGGCGAAGGAGGAGGCACTTTCCCAGTTGGCCCGTGCAAAACGGGATGCACGGGTTCTTACTGAACTGAAAGCAGAGGTGGATAAGACGATCCTGGATGATCTCGATTAGGGAAATGAATATATATGTTTCTTATGAAGTTGAACTAGCTATATGTCGTACTGTGATGTTATAATATATTTATGTGCCTGATATGAAATTGGAGAACATCTGTTCGATATGAAATGTGAATTTGCGTAATACTTGAATTATTAATTGTAAACTAATAAACCTGCTAAATGTGTCATGGACCTTTGCAAACGGTTCTAGCAGGAAAAGCGGTTGCGATGAATAGCCCAATGCCACACCGTTTTCTTCATCAAATCGTGTGTGATATAGTTGATAAAAGCAAACAGTTAACCAAGGAAGACCGTGTGTGACAGTTACACCTTTCACACGCGAGCCTACACATAAAATTGTGTGGGATTTACGTCCGAACGAAAACGTCTTCCCTGGATTGACTGTGTGGGATGTACATAAGAACTTAAACATATTCCTTGGATTGACTATGTGTGATATACATACGAACAGAAATGTTTTTCTGGGATTCACCTTGTGGGATGTACATACCTACAGAAATGATTTTCTCGGATTACCTTGTGGGATGTACATACCTACGGAAATGATTTCTGGGATTCACTGTGTGGGATGTACGTACCTACGGAAATGACTTCTAGGATTCACCGTGTGGGATGTACATACCTACGGGAATGATTGGGTTTCGATGCATCACCCGATCGCACATGGCCCCAGCCTGGGTCCTAGTCGGGCCTATCCCTGACGATTTCTGGGTCGTGTGGGAAGGACACCCTATCGCACACACCCACTTGGCGACAGTTCCAAATGCCATCGCGGAAAGGGGTAAAAAACCGTTTGTTTAGGACCGACGCGCACTAGTGAGCTATAAGTGTTTTAAAGCTCAAACTGGTAACTAAGTGGGTGTGCATCCAATTTTCTTGCTCATAAAGACCTCAGGCATTTGAGGAAGCCCATCGTCGAAATATACAAGCCAAGTTCAAATAATGAAAAATTACCATTAATATATGAAAGTGACAACATAGGAGACACTCTATATGAAAAACATGGTGCTACTTTGAAGCACAAGTGTGAAAAAGGATAGTAACATTGCCCCTTCTCTCTTTTTCTGTCAATTTTTTGTTGGGCTCTTTGTTACCTTTTTTTACTTTATTTACTCACTAGGACAATGCTCTGATAATGATGCTCATCACACTTCTATTTACTTACAACTCGATAAAACTGAAACATGTGACTATTTGAATGCCTTTGGCGGTGTACCGGGATGTGCAATGATGCTAGCGTAACATGTATGATAATGACGAACGGTGGCTGAGCCACAACAGCTATATGATCATGCAAAGCAATATGACAATGAAGATGTATGTAATAATAACAGAACTGTGGAAGTTGCATGGAAATATATCTCGGAATGGCTATGGAAATGCCATGATAGTTAGGTATGCTAGCTGTTTTCAGGAAGATATAAGGAGGCTTATGTGTGATAGAGCATATCCTATCATGGGGTTTGGATGCACCATCAAAGTTCGCACTAACTCTCGATATGAGAAAGGGCAATGCACGGTACCGAAGAAGCTTTCAAATTGCGGAAACATGAGAGTGCATATAAGCCATTGACATACATTAGTCATAAAGATCTCACATACTTATTGCGAAAGTCTATTAGCAATCGAGGCAAAGTACTACTACACATGCCCCTAGGGGGGTGGTAGGAGCTAACCATCATGCGCCCCCGGCCTCCAAGCAAACGAAGACACTTATTATATCCCTCTTGTATACCTATCATATCAAGACCAATTTTATAACCCGTACGTGTTGCCATTACTATTACCAACTATCAAAAGGATATAAGTGGAGAACGAGAGTTCAACTATTTCTTTAAAATATAACCACCACCATGCTCTAAAATATATAAGTGAAGCACTACAACAACTACCTAACTCAAAAGATAGAAGTGAAGCACATATAGTATTCTAACAAATCGTGAATAAATGTGTGTCCCTCTCAGAAGCATCAAACAATGATTTTTGCAAACTAAAAAGAAAACAAAGACTACTATAATACATGATTCTCCAAGAAAAACTGATATATCATGTGATGAATAAAAATATATCTCCAAGTAATATACCGATGGATTGTAGACAAAAGAGGGGATGCCATCTGGGGCATCCCCAAGCTTAGATGCTTGGTGGTACTTGAATATTACCTTCTGGTGCCTTGGGAATCCCAAGCTTAGGGTCCTGCTGCTCCTTATTCCTTCATACGTCATGATCTTGCCCAAAACTAGAAAAGTTTAGCACACAAAACTCAACAGAATCCTCGTTAGATCCGTTAGTATAACAAGCAAATCATAAATTTTAGGTACTGTTATAAATAGATACATATTTTATTATTGCATAATACTTATTGTATTCTAACTTCTCCATGACTTATACCCACCGATATAATACATAGCATCATTAAAACAAGCAAACTATGCAACAAAAACAGAATTAGTGAAACACCGAACGGTTTGTAATGATCTGAACAAATGCAATACTTCTGTATCTCCAAAATACTAAAAAATTAGGACAAGGTGGGTAATTTTTATATCAATAATGTGTAAAAAACAGGATTTATCACATTCCAGTGAATCTAAAGAATTCCAGTACTAGGCGCAAAAGTTTTGGCTTTTTCATAGAATCAAGTCAACTATCAGCAAAATTAACCTAAATGCTTTACTTGGCACAAACACTAATTCAAACATAAAAACATAATAATAAAAGTAGAATAATTGTGTGAACGCAAAAAAGGAAAGAAACCAAGAAAAATAAGATAACTATTGGGTTGTCTCCCAACAAGCGCTATTGTTTTACGCCCCTAGCTAGGCGTAATGCATAGTTTCAAGTATTTTCATCCTTAGTTTACAGCTCATAGGTGGCACTCATAATTGATTCATGTGGTGGATTAATTATATTTCTAGGGAAGTGTTTCATTTCTTTCTTTAATGGTAATTGGAAACTTATGTTTCCTTCTTTCATATCGATAATAGCACTTATGGTTCATAGGAAATGCCAAGTATTATAGGGCAATATGGATTACATTCAATATCAAGCACAATGAAATCAACAAGCACATAATTTCTATTAGCAATAATAAGCACATCATTTATTCTACCCAGTGGTTTCTTAATAGTTGAATCTGCTAAGTGCAAATTAAGGTAACATTCATCTTATCAACAAGGCCTAGCACATCACATAAATATTTTGATATAGTCGAAATGCTAGCACCAAAATCACATCAAGAATTACATTCATAATCTTTAATCTTTACTTTAATAGTAGGTTCTCATTCATCATGCAATTTTCTAGGTATTGAAACCTCCAACTCTAGTTTTTCTTCAAAAGCTTTCATTATAACTTCTACAATATGTTTAGTAAAGGCTTTATTTTGTTCATAAGCATGGGTGAATTTATCATGGATTGCAACAAGGAAATACACTAAATGAAAGAACAACTATCATAATTAAAGTTGTTGTAATCCAAAGTAGTTTGCACATCACTAGTTAAAGTCTTGACCTCTCCAAACCCACTTTTATTATTTTTATCATTAAGATCATCACTCTCTAGAAAATTGGGACACCTTCTAGCTAAATTTGACTCATTTCCAGTCCCTTTTTCATCAATATTTATATTACTAAATAAAGATTCTATGTGTGAGACACCAATCATTTTAATATCTTCATCATGATTACATAAAAAATTGGGTGGAATAGCCTTTTCTAGGAATTATCGCTTAGCTCTCAGCCTAGCAGTTCTTTCTTTACTTTCACTAATGGAGACGCAGACATATTTAATGGACTCATTGATATCAAGCTTAGGTGGAAAAAAATTAGATTTGAGATTTTCCACATCATGAGCAATTCTATCCATGTTCCAAGACATATCATCAACTTTATTTAGTTTTTCTTCTATGGTAGCATTAAAAATCTTTTGAGAATTAATGATTTCTTTAATATTACTTTCAAGACCAGTAGCATCTTATTATTATAAGAATTTCCATAAGAATTACCATAATTATTGAAGGAATTTCCAAGATACGGTCTAGGATTAAAATTGCCTCTATAAGCATTGTTATTGAAATCATTTCTAGAGAAAAAATTCACACCAACGATATCATTTTTTTATCAATCAAAGTAGACAATGGCACATCATTATGATCAACTTGAGCATTCTTACTAGCAACCATTTTCATAACAGCGTCCATTTTATCACTCAATGTAGTAATTTCTTACCAGTTGGAGCTTTTTCGGTATGCCATTGAGGGTAATTTGACATTATATCATCAAGAAGTTTCGTAGCTTCTCCCAATGTGATTTCCATAAAGGTACCACCTGCAACAAAGTCTAGAAGATTTCCAGAAACAAAGTTTATTCCCACATAGAAATTTTGTATAATCATCCATAGACTTAAACCATGAGTGGGACAATTTCTTATCATTAATTTCATTCTCTCCCAAGACTGTGCAACATTTTCATGCTCAAGTTGCTTAGAATTCATAATTTTAATTCTAAGAGAGAGAAATGTGCAGGAGAAAAATACTTGGCAATAAAAGCGTCCTTACACTTATCCCAAGAATCATGAAAACGAAGTTTTAGCTCGATCTCTTAGTGAGAATGGAAATAATTTCAATTAAAAAATGTCATTACCATATCTTTTTTTTCATTTTCATATCGCACAATTCAACGAAAGTATTAAGACGGGATGCACCATATTCATAGGACTACCAGAAAATTGTTCTTTCATAACAAGATTTAGCACGGCGGCATTAATATCACATGACTCCACACTAGTGGCGGGAGGAGCAATAGGAGTACTAAAAAATCATTATTATTAGTATTTGAAAAATCACATAACTTAGTGTTTACTTGAGACATAATGACAAAGCAAGCAAACAAGCAAATAAAAATATTTTTGTGTTTTGTAAAAAAATTAGAAGTGGGGGAGATGAAAACGAGAGGCAAAGGCAAATAATAATAAGAGCAAGTAGATGATAGTTTGTGCAAACGCACTTGGTAGGTTTTGATGATGTCTTCCTGGCAACGGCGCCAGAAATTTTTCCTGCTACTTGTGAGCCGTGTTGGGATTCCCCCAAAGAGGAGAGGATGATGTAGTATAATAGAGATATGTATTTCCCTCAGTTAAGAACCAAGGTTATCAATCCAGTAGGAGAATCACACAAAGCCTCGTGAACAACACATGCACACAAAAGCAAATACTTGCACCCAACACAAATAAGGGGATTGTCAATCCCCTCAGTGGTTACTTGCAAGGATTAAATCTCGTAGTGGTAGGTAATAAAGTAAATTGCAAAAC
The DNA here is from genome assembly GCF_018294505.1 of Triticum aestivum. Classification (NCBI taxonomy): domain Eukaryota; kingdom Viridiplantae; phylum Streptophyta; class Magnoliopsida; order Poales; family Poaceae; genus Triticum; species Triticum aestivum. The sequence continues at coordinate 405,951,206 of NC_057812.1, forward strand.
AAAATAAAAGAAATAAAATTGTTGCAAGGTATTTTTGTGTTTTTACATATGATTAAAGTAGACCCGAGGGCCATAGTTTTCACTAGAGGCTTCTCTCTCAAACACATAGCGTACAGTGGGTAACAAAATACTGTTGGGTAATTGATAGAAGAGCGCATAATTATGATGATATTCAAGGCAATGACCATGTATATAGGTATCACTTCCAAGACAAGCAGACCAACTCCTGCCTGCATCTACTATCATTACTCCACCAATTGACTGCTATCCAGCATGCATCTACGGTATTAAGTATAAAACAGAGTAATGCCTTAAGCAAGATGACATGATGTAGACAAAGTAAACCCAATCAATATGAATAAACCCCGTCGTTCTACCCTTAATTGCGATAATACAAATATGTGTCTTGTCCCTTCTTATCACTGGGATGTAGAGCACGGCAGGATTGAACAATCACAAAGCACCTCTCCCACTGAAGATAAATCAATCTAGTTGGCCAAACCAAATGGATAGATCAGAGATAAATAAAAAGCTAAAACAAGCATGCATAATAAAGCTCAAAAAACTCCATTAATATTCATGAATAATCTGATCATAAAGCGACAATTCATCGGATCCCAACTGACACATCGCAAAATAAGATTACAATGGATAGAACTCCAAGAACATCAAGGAGAACATTGTATTGAAGATCAAAGAGAGAGGAGAATCCATATACCTACTAGCTATGGACTCGTAGGTCTCTGGTGAACTACGCATGCATCATCGAAAGGGAGCAAGGATGGTGTAGAAGCCCTCGTAGTGTACCGGAAAAGGCCTTCGGATGGGATAGCGGAAGAACAGAAACTTGGGGCGGTGGAAAAATTATTTTGGGTGGCTCTCTGTTGGTTTCCCAATTTTAGAGAATTTATAGAGGCGGAATTAGGTCAGACAGAGCCATGAGGGGCCCACAAGGCATCAGGGCGCGCCTACCCCGTGGGCGCGCCCTATTTCCTTACCGTCTCCTTGTTTTCCTTCTAGTCTCCTCCTGAAGCCTCTAGGGTCTTTCTTGTCTAGAAAAAAATCATCAAAAAGTTTCGTAGCATTTGCACTCCATTTGGTACTGATTTCCTGGAAAACCAAAAACTGGCAAAAAAACATCAACTGGCACTAGGCACTAGGTTAATAGCTTAGTCCCAGAAAATGATATAAAATAGCATATAATTGCATATAAACATCCAAGGTTTATTCTATAATAGCATGGAACAATCAAAATTTATAGATACGTTGGAGACGTATTAGCCATCCAGAGCATCCCCAAACTTAGATGCTTGACTATCCTTGAATATTACCTTAGGGTTCCTTGGGCATCCCCAAGCTTAGTGTCTTGCCGCTCCTTATTCCTTCATCCATCGTGATCTCGCCGAAAACTTGAAAACTTCAACACACAAAACTCAACAGAAGCCTCATGAGATCCGTTAGTATAATAAGCCAATCATAAACTTTAGGTATTGTTATGAACCCATTCATATTTTATTCTTGCATAATACCCACTGTATTCTAACTTCTCCATGACTTATACCCCCCGATAAAATCCATAGCATCATTAAAACAAGCAAACTATGCAATAGGAAACAGAATTTGTCTAAAACAAAATGGTCTATAATCATCTGAACAGACACTATACTTCTGTAACTCCAAAACTCAAAAAAATTAGGACAACATGGGCAATTTGCATATCAATAATGTGTAAAAACTTCAGAATTTTATCACGTTCCAACAAATTATTGAAATTCCAGTACTGGGCACAAAAGTTTCTTTTTTTAACATAATCAAGTCAACTATCAACCAAATCATCCCAAACACTAATTAAAACATAAAAACACAATCATAACGGTAGCATAATTGTGTAAATGCTCAAAATAGAAAAGAAAACAAGAAAAATAAGGTAACTATTGGGTTGCCTGCCAACAAGCGTTACTGTTTTAGCCCCTAGCTAAGCGTAAGGCATTGTTTCAAGTATTTGAATCTTTCACATCCAACTCCTTAATTATGCATCCATGCTTCCTAGGAAGCTAAGCACTTATGTTTTGAATAATCACACTCCTAGGGATAAAGTTAAGGAATTTATTTTCATAGATAGGTTCATTTTATCAATTAAATAAAAAAGGGGTGCACACTAATCATTTTAAGATCTTCATTCCCCTTGCTAGATGTGGCTCCTCTATTCTTAGGAACATACATGAACTTCGGATTATTATTAGGAGGAGTCCTCTCAATAGTTTTAATGGAAGCAAAAGCGGAATCCAAAGTATTAATAACTTCTTCCAACTTATTAGTTCTAGAAGGGCTTTGTTCTATCCTCTCAGTAATTATTGGTTCCTTCTCTTTTGGAATATTTAATGTAACTCCTACCTTTGAGCCAAATCCAGTTACTTGGTTATGGATCTTTTTATCTATATTGTCAATATGCTCTATGGTAGACATTTTATTTTCCATAGCTTTCAATCTTTGCATAACATGTTCCAAAGTCAATGTAGTTTCATTAATCTTTAGCTAATATTAAAGGACGCAAGCTTTCATGGTTCTCCATAGGTTAATCACGGGTCATACTCGGTCCACCACGGATCTGGGTCCTTACGTAGCAGCGTGGTCGCGACATTTTTTTGCGGTATTGAGCTCGGCCCGCACTGCCTACTCCACACATGCGAACGTGTTCCCCCTCACTTTGATTTGTTTTGGCCCACACTGCCTCCTCCACACACGTAGGACTGCCCCCTCGGTTCGTTGATTTTTTCCTTATAGAACAAGAAAGTCCGATCCCTTTACAACTCAGAGCAGAGCAATCAAGGCAGCGCCCAGCCGCGAGCCATCGATGTCGCGACCTCGGTATTGGGCTTGCAATCAATTAAAGTTTGTCTCCAATACATCTTGAGACAGAGACAGATCACATCTTGCTTCACGGCAATGGTGGCGGCAGTGGTGAGCCATCCTTCATTGCACTACTTCCAAGCATCACGGCCGCTCCGTACCAGACGCCCATTGTGACCTAGATTTGGAGGAGTTGCCTCCCGTTCCGTCCCGTGCGCCGGCTGGAGCAGGAGTCGCCTCCCATTCTGTCTCGTGCACCGACCGTGTGGAAGACAGAGAGAGAGGAGTGATGGAGGGAAAGCATCGAGGAGTCGCCTCCCGTTCCATCTCACGCGCCGGCTGTGTGGAAGACAGAGAGATAGAGGAGCGAAGGAGGGAAAGCATGGAGGAGTTGCCTCCTGTTCCATGCCGTGTGTTGGCCGTGTGGAAGACAAAGAGAGAGGAGCGAAGGAGGGAAAGCATGGAGGATTCAGTTGGTGGTGCCGCTCTGAACGTTCCGGATGAGGCTACTTTGGTTCTGACCTGCAGCCCTCGGTGTCTGAAGCAATGAAACAGGGATTGTTGAAGGTACATGTAATACATAAATTTGGGTGATCTGTCTTCGGTCCAAAAGGGTGCTAATATGTGAATTTTGTAGGAACAATTAGGTTACGTGGATTGCTTCACCAAGTATCAACGATCCAACTGATGAAAGTGTTCTTTTCAAGAGACTTGCATCTTTCCTGTATGTTGGATTCATTATAACTCAGACTGTTTGTTATTTACGGGGAGCATGGTAGTCACAAATTTACTCTTCCAACCACCCTGTTCAGCTAACAAGGATGAATTTCAAGCTATCCTCATTCAGATCTTTGGTAATTCAAAATTTGGGCTAAACCTACAAGAAAGCGCGTTCCTCTTATAAGATGAATCTCTGATGTTGTCGTCCAAAACCATTAGCTTCCAGTGTGGCATCATTGATCTTGCTGTTGGCGGTATGTGCTGGCTGTTTATGCTGCTGGCTCTTGAGCCTGATAGACAGTTGTAGCCCCTCGGCCGATCTCTATTGAAAGTGTCAACGGTAGGAATGATATGGCTGGAAATTTATACTACTAAAATTTTATTTCTCACTGACAGGTGTGTCTTTCTCCAGCTATTTCATAGGGGCTAGGTAAAGGCACACATGCTTCAAGTTCTGGAATTTGACACACATGATGGAGATTTAATGGATAAAGTCCATGCCTAATTATCTACTTTAGGAAAACCACAAAATAGTGGGCTAAATATAGGCCCATTGGGAAGATGAAACATCTACACATATTTCATGGTCCGCCTCCTAGCTGCAGCCAGTGTGCTCGACAGTGCAGTGCTTGCATTTGAGGCTCGTTGACATCTCGCAAGTATGGTAAATGTAGGTAGTTTGTTATTGATCTTATACAAGCACAAAATAAAGTTACCCTGACATACTCTGCTCACCACCTTACTTGGGTCACCATATAGACATGAGTACTTAATAGTTTAATTTTATCTAATTTGTTCTGACAATTTTTCCTTTTTTTTTTTGACGAAACCTCGTCAGAGGGCGGGGAGCTCCCGCATTTGCATATAGAAGAAGAGAGTTGGTCCGGTTAATAAGGAAAACCGGACCCAAAAACCATACATGCATCGGTTAATTAAGGGAAACCGGCGAAGACCACACACACCGGCCTAGCACTCAAGGTACGTCGTCCGAGCCAGATACAAGGGTGCCGAGGCCCAAGACCACCGTCAACACAGCATACCCGACCAAGACAACCACTGCAACCTCAAGAATAGGCCTGCAACTAGAAGTGAAATCGCACCTACCCATTTGAAACATGAGATCAACCATTGGCCTCCACCAATGCACGAATTGCCTGGATCGCAGTCGACGTAGGCGGTTTCTTGTACATCCGAAGATAAGAGTTCATCTTCTCTTGCACATCCTCCTCGGAGCCTTTCTTAGATGCCACCCCCTTCGGGAGTTCCCCATAAGCCTCCGCCAACCTATATTCAGCGCGCTTGGAAGTAGGGATGTTGCAGCTCCTGTTCTTCTTCTCCAAACGTCCACTACGCCTCTCGGAACAAGTAGATGCCCCGTCAATCCGCACATGAATCGGTTCTTCGAGCAAGGACCGTGGCGCTGCGCAACTGAAGCCGCTTAGAAACTCATCCAACAAGGTGGTTGATGGCACACCAACATCGCCAAGTGGCTCCTTGGACCCAGAGGACACCATATTGGTAATGCCCCCTGAAGCAAACGTCACCGAAGAGGAGACAAAGGGAGGCACCTCTCCAACCAAACCATCAGGTAAGGCCTCCTCAAAATGCTCCAAATCATTGCTTGATGTGACTTTCTCAGCAACCTTAGCTTGCTCCTCCTCACCTTGACATACCATCTCGTGTAGAGCTACATCCATAGCAGGAAGAACATCATCGGCGACAACAGAGGGCGCCGGCTCCTCATGCTCGCACCAGGGAGGAGGCACACCCAATGGCTCCAGGGAAGAAAATCCCCCACTGTTCCCCAAGATCCCTCCCTCTCGCTCCTCAGGAGACTGATTGAAGGCCGGCAAATCAACCACTTTGCCACTGAAAACCTCCAGCCGCTCCAAGAGGCCCGAGACCTGGGCCGCCCAACCCTGCAGAGCAACGGCCATGTCACGGAGGGGTTGAACGATCTCCTCCACACGAGCGGTAACCAGAGCCTGCAATTCGTTGCGTAGCGCCTCGGTCTGAGCTGCAAAGAGGGGCTTCAACAGCCCCAAATCAGCAGCCAAGGTCGACTCGTCGGGGCTGCTACAAGGTGACCCTTGAACGAGCCCAGTCGAAGCGGCAACAATAGAGGCCCACGAGCACTTCTGCAACCTCGGTGAAGGAGCTGGGGGCGGGTGCTTGGGGAGGCGAGGAGCAGCCGGCGGCAACAGGGCGCTGCGGAGATGACCGTGGCTAGCAAGGAGGCGGTCCGGGCAGCCACGCTCGCGATGCCCAGAACGGCCGCAGCCCAGGCAGGTGACAGGCCCACGACAGTCGGCGACGAAGTGGTCATCCGCCAAGCACCGGAAACAGAGCCCATATGCTCTCCGCTTGAAGGCGAGGGCGCGGTCGGTCTCCTTCTTGCGGGGCGGAAGCTTCTCCAACCTCCGGCGATGCTGGCCCCCGACCTCCACCCACCCCTTCTCTATAGATGCCAGCGATGCATCAGTCACGACTAGCGGCGTGAAATTCGGGGGGAGCCGATCTGGAGGTGGCGGCAGCTTGAGCGGAGGGAGGATCCCATGGCAATCTGCGGAGGCGGAGGGAGGTGGCGGCAGCTTGAGCGGAGGGAGGTGGCGGCAGCTTGAGCGTGCAGGAGAGACCCCGTCTTCGTCCTCAGCATCGGCAGCCAGGGGCTCTGGATCTGGATCGGGAGAGGAGCTAGGACGGAGGGGAGGGCTGGGGGGGTTGGTGGCTGGGGAGGGATCAGCGGGGGGGTGATTGGCGGTGGGAGAGGAGGCCATGGTCAGTGGAGGAGGACGGGGGGCGAGCTAAGCCGCAGCCGCAGCCGCAGCCGCGGCGGCGGCGGCGGCGTTGGAGTCGCTGTTAGCGTCGCGGGAGCTAGGTTGACTGGGGAGATATCCCTTTCCGTTACAATTTGAATGAGGACCTGAGACATAATTGATGTTTGACAACAGAATTTAAGTGATCTCTTATGTGTAATTTGATGTCTTAATTTCTTAAACAGGACATTGCAGATCGACAAAAGCTTTAGTGGATATGCGTTAAGGTGATAATCTGGTGAATGGCTTTACCATCGTATGCTTCTCAATGTCAGACACTCAGACCACAAGAAGTTCATTGATAGGCATTTCCTAATATGACAAATTATACATTCTGAAAAAGGTTTCAACTCGAGGGTCTGAAATTAGGTAACACTTGCATATCTTCTACTAAGCTTTGTTGATTTTTCGGTTCTTACTCCTATTTCTCAGCATCTCAATTTTGGATAAATAGAATGGTGCTACAAAACATAGCAAGCCATCTGGCATCCGTGTCTCATAGCTTATTTTCATATTTATATTCATCATACTATTATGAATTCTTTATCTCTTTTAAATTAGAAAGGGATACCTTATTCTTACATTTGATATGGGTGCCACTTCATATGTTTTTAGCATTGTGTCACGTCCTGATTTCTAGGATGTTTAGTTTTTTTTTGTTTAAAGCCTTTAAATAAAAAGATTGAACCCCGCAAAATATGGATGTTGCACACAGCAAAGCTTTATTTCTTAAAATTTCTCCCCTCGCTCCTCCCTTTCGCTTCCCTCCTACATAGGCGGCCGACTTGAAAGAAAATAGTGAAGCACTGAGTTGATACGTTTGCTATTGTGGCATTCTTTAGTTCGAGGAGCTTCGTGCAGGTATCGCTCCAAAATCAGCTGGAATCCACCATGCCTCCCTGTCTCTCTGACTAACTTGTGAGTTGACTTGGTCAAAAAGAAGACCCTGGGGGCGTAGAACCTCTGAGTTTTTTACAAGAAGCACTTTTGATGGTTCAGAATTGAGTTTTACAACAACTACATGTACTCTACTAAGAGTTTTAACCCATCCCATCGGTGAATAATTCCCTTTCAATCCGACTGATTATTGTGTTCCTAACATACAAAGCTAGCTAACTAGCACAAGCAGCTTGATTGATTGTACATACAAAGCTAGCTAGCTACTACAAGCAACTTGATTGATTGTTCACAGAATGGTTGTGTACTACTACTCCCTTAGATGGATCACCGGCCACTTACTGAATATACTACCATTAGATGGTTCACCGTCTGCACATGCAGGGAATATCTCGTGCTGCCATTACTACGAGTCGGTGACCACCAATGAACCAAACTACCAAAGGAAGGAAGAAGCAAGATATGTTCGATTACAATGTAATTTTGTGTGGTTCACATATGTTTTCATGCATATTTTTCTTTCACTTTAAATTTTGCCCCCCCCCCTCCCCTCCTTGATTGTTTGTCACGCTCCGCTACTGCTTGCAGGGCAACGAGTACGTGGTACTACCTGACAACGAGGACGAGGAGGTGGGCGAGCAAAGGACACCGAGGTGGACCCCGAGTCCGGTCACTGAGATTTGTGTTTAGTAACATGGATGCTATATTTTGGTTGATGGTGCCTATGTTTCTTTGATGTTTCTGGCCCATCCCGCGAGGAACAATACTACTACCATTTGACAGATTATTACTATGTGAATTGCTACACACTATCACTTCCACTTCTCTTTGTATGTTTTTCCAATACAATTTAACTTGTTATCCTAACTACTATTCTACTAGTCATCAACCCGTGCATCTGCACAGCTAGTATTTTTCAAACACCATGTATGTAAATATAAATGTTGGTACGAATTAGAAATGTTGGATAATAACATGAATAAGTTGTTATGAATTAATCGGCTTTCAAGCTCTTGTCCGTACCAAAGCAAATCTTAAAGAATTTCTTTTTGTGATTAATGTGCCTGAATGTTTATAGTACTTTTTATCCCTAATACATGTATGTATATCACATACATAATCCTTGGTTTAGATGAGATCGTTTTGGTGCATGACATACAGATTGTTTTGTTACTGTAGAAATTTGTGAGTATTAAAAGATATTATGTGGGTGCAGAATAATAATAATCAACACCGAGTTGATTTAGCATCTCGACCAAACTTGCTGGAAACAACTATCTTTTTCTTACAAACATACGACACCACTACCTTGCACCTAGCGATATCGGATGCAGCTAAGGTCCGACAGGCTAGAGGAGTAGCTCGGCGAGCCGCTCCATCCAATGTTATTTATGTTTGCCATGCAAGACACACTCATCCACATCTGATCTTGACAATTAATTAGCAAGGATGATTTGTCCTCCCCAGCAGTACTGCATGCTCCCTTGTTCGGATTGTTTACCAGGAGTAGTAAGCAAAGCAGTACAAATTGTAACTGGATTTAAATTTGAAAAAAGAATTATGGAGGTGCAAAACAGATCTGAATTTTCTTTGATCGCACGGATATCCTTTATTTTCCAATATAATGGAAAAAAATTATGTTTGTAATGTTGTCTCTTGCATTTCCTTTTACGTAGGACACCCGTAGTAGTACAAAGTATATATGGGAAGCATGATGTTATGGATTACTCATTATTAGGGACACCTATCCACTGTCCATGTGCTTTATCTGCAGAAACAAAATGTCGTCAACGAAAAGAAACTAATAAATTAACTGGCCCACTCAAAAAATCAAAACTATAGGCTGATTTTGTTGTTGAAAATAACATCTAACTTAATTCAATCCGACTTTCTAAGTACTTCATCTCGTAGATTATACAATTAGTCTTGACTCGATGCAAGTCTTTACTTGCCGCGCGCAGCTGGTGTCATCTTGCGGCCAATTTCGACCAGCTCCATGCACCACCGGCCATAGGTGTAGGTAGGAGAGCAGGTTCCAAGCAGAGAAGGATGTAGCGACCATATGAAGCAGTCCATCAAGATGTTAATCGGAAGAATATTTCATTGATGGAGGCTTATTTTATATTTCATGGGCAATCGACGGGATCGTGTTTCTTTACCTTTTATATCATTGGAGTTTTTAACTTGGGAGTTTCTTCTTAATTTATGGAAACAGGCGAAGGCCTTCCTTGTTTCTTTTTACGTGAGGATTTCCTTCTGTTTTGTTACGTGAGACTTCTTTTTGTTTCAGTAACGTTGGACTTGAACGTGTGAGATGCATTTGTACTCAAATTTTCTTCTATCCTTATGTTAAATTTTACGTGAAACAATCAAACGGATTAACTAATTTTGATTTTTTTATATGGATATTAATTAATTTTGATGAGGTCGATTAATTAGATGTCAAGAAATTTTAAACTGGGCGTTTCCTTCTTAATTTGTGTGTACCTTGTTTTTTTTCGTGAGTATTTCCATTTATTTTTATTTTGTACGACAGGCTTTCCGTGTTTGTTTTTTCACGATCGTTGGACTTGGATGATGTGTCAGATGCGTTTTTCTATATGAATTGTTTTCTTACGTAAGATTTAATATAGTGTGTGTGGTTCAAAAAAAAAACCTGGCGATTTCCTTTTTATTTTTGACGGACTGGCGATTTCCTTCTTAATTTGTGGGAGCGAAACCTGGCGATTTCCTTTTTTTTTTCTTGACGGACTGGCAATTTCCTTCTCAATTTGTGGGAACAGATGCGACTTACCTTTTTTTACGTCAGAATTCCTTTTATTTCCTAAAAATCGTAGCATAGATGGACTCTTTGTTTTTTAGTGTGTACGTATCCCCTGCTCTTTTGAGCGTGCAGATATCTGCTAGGGCGCTCGTTATTGGCTCTTTTTTTTAACTTATATCACGTTGTTAACCCACCGTCATGGAGATCCAATGGCTTAAGTTTGTTTATAAATCAAATCAACGGCTAAATATTGTTACCTCCTAGGATTAACGTGGGAGCTCTAATGGTGCCTCCAATTAGTAAATATATATAAGATTGGTGCAGATTGGGTCAAGTTATTTTTCAATTTTATTTCCATAAATTTTGAATTTCATTGTCATCTACACTAGATATTTATGAATAACAAGGTCTTCATTTGATAGAATTGCATTCTTCATGTTTTTTTATTTTTTGAGTACACAAATTTATATCAGTATCATGATCTATCATACAAAAGGCTACATTAAACCATATTTTTTACCAATTTTAACATAGCAAATGCACCATTGTGCTTGTAAAAATCCTCGGGTTATGATTACATTAAAATTCAACATATAGCCGTCTTCCTCTGCATCCACATACCTTCAACTACTTGAAGTTGCATACGATTTCTATAGTGGAGAATTGTAAGTTCCTTCTCCTAGGGACAATGAGGATAGTAGGAGCAGCAAGCCTCTGAAGCCCTTGGACCGACGTGGCGTGAATCCTGAAGGGTTTTAGTATAGCGGCAAAGAAGAAGTTTTTTTGAATTCTAACTTTCAGTTGCTACTTGCTCTACTCTGCTTCCCATTAAAATTTTAGTATACAAACAAATTTTCTCTCTCGGTGCAACGCACGGGCATATGTGCTAGTAATAATAATAGGTGGTGATCCCGCTAAATTTCCCATAGCATTGAAAGCACCCATAGGGTGACTACTCAAGAAATTACCTCCAGTAATTGTGTCAAGCACAAATCTATACCAAATAGTAACACTCACAAAAAATTGAAAAGAAGAATGATAGTGGATTGCTTACCAGTTGATCTATTTTGAGAATCGCAAATCCTATACCAAGCATCTTTTAAATTTTCTCCTCCCAGCTACTTGTGAGTTGTGTTCGGATTTCCTCGAAAAGGAGAGGATGATGCAGTACAGTAGAGATAAATATTTCACTTAGTTAACAACCAAGGTTATCAATCCAGTAGGAGAACCACGCAACACCTCGTTAGCAGTACCTACACACAAAATACCAAATACTTGCGTCCAAAGCGAACAAGGGGTTGCAACTCCCTCGGCGGTTAATTGCAAGGATCAAATCTTATAGTGATAGATAGATAGAAAAACACAAAATAAAATAAAGTAAATAAAATTGCAGCAATGTATTTTTGGATTTTAATATCTGATAAAAATAGATCCAGGGCCATATTTTTCACTAGAGGCTTCTCTCTTGAAGATAGCATACGGCGGGTAATTATTGTTGGGCAATTAATAGAAAAGCAAATAATCATGATGATATCCAAGGCAATGATCATCTATATAGGCATCACTTTTGAGACAAGTAGACTGACTCATGCCTGCATCTACTACTATTACTCCACACATCACCCGCTATCCAGCATGCATCTAGAGTATTAAGTTCATAAAGGATGGAGTAATGCCTTAAGCAAGATGACATGATGTATGAAACCACAAGTGCTCCCTTGGTGGTTTTGGTAATTAATGTCAACATATCTTCTGTTGGACTAATAGTTCTATCTAGTATATTTCAGACAAGTTCAACACTGGCATGGCAAGGACAACATGATCTGGATCCCCTTCAAAATGCTAAGGACATGGACTGGCAAAAGCTCAAGACTCAACATTTTTGGTTAAGTGATCCAAGATCACATTGAGTCCATAGGAAAACCAATACTATCAAAAGGGGATGAGGTTTTGATAATGATCTATTTACTCAAGTGCTTAATGATATTGCTCCAAAACCCTCAGCCACTTTCTCTATCCAAATCTGTCGAAAACCATACATTCCAACTCGGTCCCATTGAAACATACCTATCCGGACTCACTGAGTTCATGTGGACACTGCCACAGCCAAACCCTAACAAATTGAATCCACCGAGATGGCCTTGCCAACTCTCTGTTACCTATTACAATTATTTTGTTCATACCAAGGCAGTCGGTGCCATCGAGATGGCTTGCCAACTTTCTGTTTCCCTATTGCTTAACTTCGGTCCTGCTGAGTTGATGCAATCAGTGCCACCGAAACAAGGTTTGCCTTTACCATTGCACATCGGTCCATCTGAGATGTTCCCAGTCGGTCCCACCAAGACCTCCAACGTTTATATCTTTTACATAGGTCGGTGCCACCGAGACTTCTGATCGGTGCCATCGAGTTGAGTCAAAAGTGTGTAACAGTTGGACTTCGTGTGGAGGCTATACATATCCCTCCACCCCCTCTTGCTCAGTAAGAGAGCCATCTGAACATGCCTAACTTCCACTAATCATTTTATGAGAGAGATCTACCTACTCAAGTGTTGAGATCAAGAGATTCCATTCCTACCATTTGAACCTTGATTTATAGCCTTCCCCAAGTTGCTTTCCACTCAAATCCTTCTTCCACCATAGCCAAATCTGTGAGAGAGAGTTGAGTGATGGGGAGACTATCATTTAAAGCACAATAGCAAGGAGTTGGTCATCATCACACCGTCTATTACCTTTTGGAGATTGGTGTCTCCTAGATTGGTTAGGTGCCGCTTGGGATCCTCTGACATGATGTGGATTTGAAACAAGAAGTCTGTAAGGGCAAGGAGATCGCCTAATTCGTGAAGATGTACCCGAGTGAGGCAAGTCCTTCATGGACGATGGCATGGTGGGATAGACCAGGTTGCTTCTTCATGGACCCTTTGCGGGTGGAGCCCTTCGTGGACTTGCGTAGTCGTTACCCTTCGTGGGTTGAAGTCTCCATCAATGTGGACGTATGATAGCACCACCTATCGCAACCACGCCGAAAACCTCAGCGCGTTCATTGTGTTTGCACTTTCTAATTCCCATCCCTTTATATTCTTACACTTGCATGCTTTACTCTGTTCACTTCCCATTTTCTTGCTATGCTTGTGTAAAATGTATTGTGTGCCTATTAACATGTGCTAAACTCAACCTTAACTTGATGAATTATAAAAACTATCACTTTTACCTGTTAAGGGTCTAATCACCCCCTCTGGGCCCCTCTTCTCGATCTTTCAATTGGTATCAGAGCATTGGTATCCATTGCTTTGGTTTAATCACCATTGTAGGAAGATGGATGAGTCTATGATTAGGAGTATTATACATAGAGTGCCTATTCTTGATGGGGAGTTTTATGGTTCTTGGAAAACTGAAATGCTCAAGATCTTCAATGAATATAATTTGAGCAAGTATATTATTTGCTCGTACGTGCCTCCCATTGATCCTTTGCACCCTACCCCCGATGAGTATCTTGACATGGTTTGCAATCTTAGAACTGTTAATCTTAAGGATTACCTAGAAATGTGCTTGTTTGCTTGCAAAACTTTGAATGCACATACACTATATGGAATATTCTTAAGGAACGCTTTCCAAATTATTCATTGAAAATCTCAATGAAATTCTTCATAAGTCCATTGCCTTTCATAAGATGAAGCCTAGTGATGCTAAGTTTGATGAGTATCTATTTGAGCTCCGTGATCTTATGTGTGCTAAGGGTGATGTTGGAACCATTAGCACCATTATCATGGAAACCATTAGAATTCATAAACTTGCACATTGTTATGGTCATAAATCTAAAGAATCACTTGAACTAGGTCATGATCATATGCATGATGATGATATTGAGCATCACTATTATGATGAGGACGAAGAATTCAACATCGAATATGAGAAGACTATGAGGAATCCTAGCCTCATGGCAAATCTTCGAAATTACATATCCAGAGGAAAAGAGTGGGTTATTGATAGTAGATGTACCGATCACATTACTGGAGATAAAGCCATGTTCCGTGAGATTGCTAAAAATGATGGTCCACGCAAGTATGTGAATTTTGGAGATAACTCCAAGGGTAAGGTACTTAGCCTCGGTAAGGTTTCCATATCCAATGATATCTCTATTCAAAATGTTATGCTCATTTAATTTATTGCTTACAATCTTCTTTTCGTATCTAGACTAGCCAATTTTGGTTTCAATGTTCTATTTACCGAAGTAGATTGCCAAGTGTTTCGTCGAGATAATCATAATATGGTCTTTACTGGTATTCGTAGAGGAGTTCTATACATTGTTGATTTCACAAAGAGAGCCCAACCTCGTACTTTTTTAGTTGCAAAATCTTCTAAAGTTTGGTTATGGCATAGAAGATTAGGACATGTTGGCATGCAAACTCTTGATAAACTCATTAAAGGTGATCATATCCTTGGTGTTAAAGTTGTTATATTTGACAAGGATAACTTTGTAGTGCTTGCCAAGTAGGAAAACAAGTTGGACAAAGTCATCCCGTGAAGAACATGATGACCACAAGAAGACCACTTGAGCTACTTCATATGGATCTCTTTGGTCCCAATGCTTACAAGAGCCTTGGTGGTAACTCCTTCGGTTTGGTCATTGTTGATGATTTTTCTAGATTTACGTGGGTGTTCTTTCTTGATGACAAGTCACAGGTTCAAAAGATCTTCAAGAACTTCACTAGGAAGGCCCAAAATCAATTTGAAGAAAAGATCAAGAAGGTTCACAGCGAAAATGGAATTGAGTTCAAGAATGCCAATGTTGATACCTTTCTTGACAAAGAAGGTATCTCACATGAGTTCTCGGCTATGTACACACCTCAACAAAATGGATTGTTAAGAGGAAGAAGTGGACTCTTATTGAGATGGCGAGAACGATGCTAGATGAATACAGGACACTAAGACACTTTTGAGCGGAAGCGGTTGAGACAGCTTGTCATGCGACAGATCGACTGTATCTTCACAAGCTTCTTAGTAAAATGGCATACGAGCTACTCACCGGTAACAAACCCAAGTTGGATACTTTCTAGTATTTGGTTCAAAGTGTTACATTCTTGATAAGGATCGTCGTTCGAAATTTGCTCCTAAATCTCATGAAGGTTTTCTACTCGGTTATGGCTCAAACTCTCACACTTACCGTGTCTACAACAATTTCACCCGAAAGGTTGAAGAGACGGTAGATGTGAAGTTTGATGAATCTAACGGCTCGCAAGTAGAGCAACTGCCAAATGATGTAGGATACATAGATCCCTCGGAAGCAATTCAGGATTTGTCTATCGGCAAGATCCGTCCAATGGAGGTGAAGGAGAGCACTTCGTCCATTCATGTGGAAGCCTCTACTTCTCATCAAGGTGAACCACAAGTTGACATGGTGGTATCCACAAGTGGAACACATCAAGATGAAGGAAATGAGGAAGTACAACAAGATGATTCACCTCGACCTCCTTCTCCACCTCCACAAGTGAACAATGACGCCACCAACAATGAAGAAGAAGATGAGGAGGAGGATGTTCCACCACAACCCAAGCAAAAGCTGTCATGAGTTAGAGCGAGAGTCTTAAAGAATCATCCTATTGAACAAATCCTCAACGACATTAACACTGGGAGAATCACTCGCTTTAAAACTCGTTTGGCTATTTTTTGTGAACATTACTCATTCATATCTAGCATTAAACCTATGAAGGTAGAAGAAGCCCTTGAAGACCCGAATTGAATAAATGTTATGCACGAAGAGCTATACAACTTTGAGAGAAACCAAGTGTGGACATTGGTTGAGAAGCCGAAGAATGATCAAAACATCATTCGAACAAAATGGGTTCCGCAATAAGCAAGATGAGGATCGACAAGTGGCATGCAACAAGGATCATCCCGTTGCTTAAGGCTACACACAAGTCGAAGGTATGAACTATGGTGAGACATATGCCCCCATTGCTAGACTTGAGTTCATTCGCATTTTACTTGCTTATGCCAATCACCATGATATCACCTTATACCAAATGGATATTAAAAGTGCTTTTCTAAATGGTGAAATTGAGGAGGAAGTTTATGTTAAACAACCTCCCGGCTTTGTGAATCCCAAAAAATCTGATCATGTTTACAAATGTCACAAAGCTCTTTATGGTCTTAAACAAGCCCTTAGAGCTTGGTATAAATATTTGATGAAGTTTCCTGTTGAGAAAGGATTTGAAATTGGGAAAATTGATTCGATTCTGTTCACTAAAAGGGCTAATGGAGATTTACTTGTGTGCTAAATCTATGTTAACGATATCACATTTTGTTCTACTAACCCCCATTTCAGTGAGAAGTTTGGAAGGTTGATGTCGGAGAAGTTTGAGATGTCTATGATGTGTGAACTCAATTTTTTTCCTCGGCTTGCAAATAAAGAAAACTAAGGAAGGTACCTTTGTCTCACAAACAAATTATACCAAGTATCTATTCAAGAAGTTCAACATGCAAGGAAGCAAATATATGAAAATGCCCATGCCTACTAGTGGACATCTTGACTTGACTAAGGATGGCAATCTGGTTGATCAAAAGTTTTACTGACATATAATTGGTTCTCTATTATATCTTTGTGCCTCCCATCCCGACGTTATGCTAGTGTGTGCATGTGTGCATGGTATCAAGCTGCTCCAAAGGAATGTCATCTTAAGGCTGTGAAAAGGATAGTGAAATATTTGATTCATATACCAAACTTTGGCATTTGGTACCCTAATAGGTCATTTTTTGATCTTGTTGGCTACTCCGACTCGGACTATGCCGGTGACAAGGTTAATAGAAAATCCACTTTGGGTACATTTCAATTTCTTGGTAGATCCCTTGTCTCTTGGTCCTCCAAGAAACAAAATTCAGTGTCGTTATCCACTGCTGAAGCGCAATACATTACCACGGGATCATGTTGTGCTCAATTACTTTGGATGACCCAAACTCTCAAAGATTATGGGATACATGTGAGACATGTTCTATTGCTTTGTGACAATGAGAGTGCTATTAAGATTGCACACAATCCCATGCAACATTCTCCAACTAAGCATATTGAAGTTCATCACCATTTCATTTGTGATCATGTTGCTAAGGGTGACATTAATCTTATGCCTGTTCGTACCAACAAGCAATTGGCGTATAGCTTCACCAAACCTCTTGATGAGAAGATATTTTGTCAATTGAGGAGTGAGTTGAACATCATTGATGCCTCAAATTTGTAGTAGAGACTCCTTTTCGGATACATGCAAGGCATGAGCCTATGTGACTAATCCTTGATATTTCTCTTATGATGATGATCATTTATCTTGGATACATTTGTACCCTTGTATAGTATCTAACCCTTTTAGGTGCTTGGATGAACCTCATTCCATAAGATTTCGAATCACTCATATCTTGAGGAATCTTGTCATGACCAAGTATCTATGCTTTATTTGTTGTGATCAAGGAACAAATGTACACTCTACATATCCTTTGATAAAATTCATATGATGTAATTTACTATTGTCAATTTGGATAAATAAGTGTTATTCCTTGCAATACTAACCCATGTAGGACAATGAGCTTCAAATACAAAAGATATGCTCCCTACTCAATACATATGAGCATCCACCACAAGTTCAACTACATGATCAAGTTCAACAACAAACCCAAGGGATAGAGAAGCTTTGCTCCAAGACACGAGTCAAACCAAATAAACAAGATGTGAATACATTAAGACACTCAAACGAAAAATGGCAACCCCATTTTGAGCTTAACACTGAGTATGACCTATGATCAAGTCATCTTACTTGACTCCTAAGTCAATATACTCTAACATAGGTAACTTTGTCGCCGACCCCCTCTAGATGACTTTCTCTAGTGTTCCCTTTCCTTAGCTGCATTTGTTTTGCTAGAGTGCTTTTCTTTTATCAAGAAAACTTCATCTAGATCCTTTCCTATTATCTGTATTTCTTTTCACTTTCTTTAAATTGAATTCATTGCAAATTCTATCAAAATCCCTTGAAATTTTTTGTGGGAATTCTAATGCAAGTGAGCTGAGTTGAAAAAGTTTTTCCTCTGCATTGAACTCGGTCACTCCGATCAAAAGCTTACTGGTTGGACCGAAGTGCAATTAAACCTTGTACACATTTCATCTGTTCCACTGAACTCGACTAAAACGGCCTCACCGATATGCTCTATCTGTGACTTCACTATCTCGGGGTCACCGATCGACACACATCGACGCCACCAATTTCACTGCTGAGAAAGCATTTTTTCCACATTTACTATTTATTCTTTCCAGCTCCACTCAATGATTCTTTCCCTCTATCTGCATCTAAAGCTACCTTCTACCTACTTATGCCTCTCCAGGACCACACTCACTTGACTCATACCCTTGAAGCCTACCCTTCTTGGAAATTGATGTCAAAGGGGGGAGAGAGATGCACACCAAAGCTTATCTTCACATAGAGATGCACCATAAGAGGAGAGAAGTCACATGTCTCTAAGAGGGGAGAGATATGTCTCTAATTATTTTATTTGAGTCTATGTTGCTCTAATCTTATTTTGCTTTGGTTTTATCTCACCCTACCTAGTCTAGTTATCCAATGCTAGATTTAGGGGGAGAGGAAGTTTATGTCTAGGGGAGAAAAATCTTTGGAAATTTATTGAAAATCTTTACTTCTTTGGGGACGTGTATATATTTGAATAAAGTACTCACTCTATGATACTCACCAATTACATGTCATCCCAGTCTTGGTATTCTTGTGGATCTTGAGGTCTCTTTCTTGATTGAAGTTCTCTTGTGTTATCTAACCTTGTTTTCTCAAGCTTATTTCTTCAAGAACCAGCTCAAGGGCCACAAGGTAAGTATATACATCTCACCCATGTGCATGATGATCTCTTGCTTTTTACACATATTGTTTGCAAGAGGGGGTCATAAACATGAAGGTACATCTTTCATCCTTTTGCTATGATGCATAGAGCCAAGATACATTTAACTCATTACTCACTCTATCATGTTGTGAATTCACATGTTTTCTAATTATATCATATACATGATTGCACACATGTAGGGGAGCTTATGCAATTTACATGTTTCTCCAAAGCTTTAATATACTACTCATCATATTGTACTTGAAGCTTTGATGTATGTTGTCATCAATTACCAAAAAGGGGGAGATTGAAAGCACAAGTGCTCCCTTGGTGGTTTTGGTATTTAATGTCAACATATCTTTTGTTGGACTAATAGTTCTATCTAGTATATTTCAAAGAACTTCAGCAATGGCATGGCAAGGACAAGAGGATGTGGTGAAAGTGCTAGTTATCGACTAGAGGGGGTGAATAGGCGATTTTTATGAAAGTCTTCAAAACACGAGGTCTTTGAAGAAAAATAGTTGGATTGAGCCTATATGATATGCAGCAGAAGATGAACTACACTAGACAAGCCATAGTCAATTAACACTATAGTGAAAGTACGAAGACTAATAGCAGCTTGGTAGTATGGATCATAATGGAAGACAATATGAAGCCAAACAGGTAATAGTCTTCACACAGTGAACTCAAACATATTAGGCAAGCAAGCAATGACTTCACAAAGATAAATTGAAGTGCAAAGGAAGTAGGGATAGAATCAGTTGCTTGGTGAAGACAAGGATTTGGTAGACCAGTTCCAGTTGCCGTGACAATTGTATGTCTGGTTAGGGAGGCTGAGATTGAACTCAGAAGACCGTTTCTTTACCTTATTTCCCTTGAGCTAAGGACACCCAGTCCTCGCCCAATCACTCTGGTAAGTCTTCAAGGTAGACTTCCAAACCTTCATAGACTTCGTTCACCGGCGATCCACAATGACTCTTGGATGCTCAGAACACGACGCCTAACCGGCTGGAGGATTCACAGTCCTCAAGTGTAACAAGTCTCCAGGTCACACAAACAGAAAGACTTTAGTGATTCCTAACACTCTTTGGCTCTGGGTGTTTTGGGCTTTTTCCTCGCAAGGATCTCTCTCTCAAAAGCTTCGAAGGTGGGTTTCTCTCAAACTACCAAAGCCGTGCACTAACTCTGAGAAGCCACCAAATTATGGTGTAGGGGGTGGGCTATTTATAGCCTGGAGGCAACCCGACATGATATGTCCGAAATGACCATGGGTCACTAAGGTACCAACACGTGTTCAACTGTCAGATTTCAAACACACACGGCAGCATGGCGTGGGCTACAAGCAAAGCTGACTCATCCAACTCTGGATAAGATTTGCTCTCATTGTATTCGCTCGAAGACATAGGATTTTGGCTGAGCATCACTTTAGTCAACTGACTTTGTTCAGTTGGACCCCACTTAATTGTACGGTGGTTCCTATGACTCGATAAAGAATAAAAGGAAACTATGAAACAACTATGTCTTTGCACTCCATAGTCTTCAAGTGAAGGTCTTCACAGGTCCTTATCTTCATTGTGAATGTCTTCACAAACCACCAGTGTCTTCAATGACATTCACAAGAAGCTGCTCAAGACAACTTTTGGGCACCCAGATCTTCTTCAAATGTGATTCATTCCTGCAATTAGTACCAATATACCTCGCAAACACTTCACCATTCTCATTCTTGAACAGTTTATAGTTTGCATCATAGGATTCATCAATGATAATCGGGTTAGCATCAGTTTATAGATGGATCCACTGAAGGACCCTTTGCAACAACCCATGTGGTTTTGGGGTACTGCTCAGACTTCCAGTATGAACCATCAACGTTCATTTTCCTCTCGAACCCAACACCCTCTTTCCCAGGGTTTCAGTTCAGAATCTGTTTCTTGAGGACATCACATTCTGATGCCCTTTGAGGCTTTTGTACATCCCTATTTCAAGCAATGTCTTCAACATAGCATTCTCATCAGCAATGGTAGCGGTGTCCTCAGAAGAGGTGTTAGTTACCACATCAGTAGTTGAAGATATAGCAATAGTAGCAGCAGTAGAACATTCAGCAACAGAGACAACATTATCTGCTCAAGACATTTTAAACATCATGGCTCAAAGCCTTCCTGAGCGGTACTGATCTGGTGAGCATGAAGTGACTCATTCTCCTTTTGAAGATCTTCATGAGACGCTCTTAGGTTCTCAAGTTCTTGCTTCCTTTGAAGATAATCATAGGAAAGCTTCTCATGAGTAACTAAGAGTGTTTCATGACGACTTACGAGTTCTTTGTACTTAACATGAAGATTTTTAATGTCTTGAATTAAGGACTGAGTTCGATACATTTCCGCGTCCAACAGGTCATCGTTTTTGTCTAGCAACTTTTGAATGTGTTCCATAGCATTTTGTTGTTTCGTTGCAATTTTAGCACATGTTTTGTAGCTAGGTTTAGGTTCACATCCGGAGTCAGCTTCACTGGATGTTTGAAAGTAAGCATTGTGTGAGTTTACCTTGGCACCACGTGCCATGAAGCATTAGGTTGGAGCAGATTCATCCTCATCTACAGCATCGGCGTTAGCGGCGAGGCCATTTGCTTCAGTGTTGAAGATGGACTTGGCGACATAAGCCGAAGCTAGAGCCAGGCTTTCCACGCCTGAATCGGACTCCTCCTCCAACTCCACCTCCGCCTCCTCAGAAGCAGACTCCTCCTCTGAATCCATCTCCTTGCCAACAAACGCACGAGCCTTGCTTGATGAGCTCTTCTTCTGGGATGAAGACTTTGAAGAAGACCTTGAGGATTTCTTCTTATTATTTTCATTAGAATCATATTCCTTGCTCTTCTCCTTCTTATTCTTCTTGGTCTCATTATCCCACTCAGGACATTCAGAGATGTAGTGACCAGGTTTCTTGCATTTGTGGCACGTTCTCTTCTTGTAGCCACGAGTGGAAGCTTCATTGTTTCTTGAGCTAGATCTTGAAGACTTACTAAAATCTTTCTTTTTGGAGAACTTCTGGAACTTCTTCACGAGCATAGATAGCTCCTTGCCAATGTCTTCAGGATCCCCAGAGCTGCAGTCAGATTATTCTTCATATGAGGACACAACCTTTGCCTTCAAAGCCCGGGTTCAGCCATAGTTGGGGCCATAGATATCTCTCTTCTCAGATAACTGGAACTCATGTGTGTTGAGCCTCTCAAGTATGTCAGACAGATCAAAAGTCTTGAAGTCAGGACGTTCTTGTATCATTAGGCCCAGGGTGTCGAATGAGCTGTCAAGTGATCTCAGGAGCTTCTTGACAATTTCGTGCTTGGTTATCTCAGTGGCGCCAACTGCTCGAAACTCATTTGTGATATTAGTGAGGCGATCAAATGTGAGCTGGACATTCTCATTGTTGTTTCTCTTGAAGCAATTAAAAAGGTTGTGAAGAACATCAATCCTTGAATCTCTCTGAGTTGAGACACCTTTGTTAACCTTGGAGAGCCAGTCCAAGACCAGCTTCACAGTTTCCAGTGCACTCACACGACCATACTGTCCTTTGGTCAGATGACCGCAAATGATGTTCTTGGCAGTCGAATCCAGTTGAATGAACCTCTTGACATCAGCAGCGGTGACACCTTCACCGACCTTGGGAACACCATTCTTGACGACATGCCAGAGGTCGACAGCAAAGGCTTCAAGATGCATGCGCATCTTATTCTTCCAGTAGGGGTAATGAGTGCCATCGAAGACTAGGCACGTAGCGGAGACCTTGATTATCCCTGTAGTCGACATAGCTGAAACTCTAGGTGGTTAAACCGAATCACACAAAACAGGGAGCACCTTGCTCTGATACCAATTGAAAGTGCTAGTTATCAACTAGAGGGGGTGAATAGGCCATTTTATGGAAGTCTTCAAAACACGAGGTCTTTGAAGAGAACCAGTAGAAATGAACCTATTGATATACAGCGGAAGGCAGACTACCCTAGACAAACCAAAGTCAAGTAATCAATGAAGTGAAAGCACGAAGACTATTGGCAGCTAGGTATTATGGATCAAGATGGAAGACAGTATGAAGCCAAACAGTAAACAGTCTTCACTTAGTGAAGCCAATTAGATCAGAAAACCGGGAAATGACTTCACGAAGACAAACTGTAAAGTAAAGGGAAGTGTGAGATAGAACCAGTTGCTTGGTGAAGACATGGATTTGGTAGACCAGTTCCAGTTGCTATGAAAATTGTACATCTGGTTAGGGAGGCTGAGGTTTAACTTAGAAGACCGCGTCTTCACCTTATTCCCCTTGAGCTAAGGACACCCAGTCCTCGCCCAATCACTCTGGTAAGTCTTCAAGGTAGACTTCCAAACCTTCAGAGACGTCGTTCACTGGCAATCCA
Source organism: Triticum aestivum (assembly GCF_018294505.1). Taxonomy (NCBI): domain Eukaryota; kingdom Viridiplantae; phylum Streptophyta; class Magnoliopsida; order Poales; family Poaceae; genus Triticum; species Triticum aestivum. The sequence continues at coordinate 405,974,511 of NC_057812.1, forward strand.
CAATGGCTCTTGGATGCTCAGAACGCGACGCCTAACCGGCTAGAGGATTCACATTCCTCAAGTGTAACAATTCTTCAGGTCACATGGACAGAAAGACTTCAGTGATGCCTAACACTCTTTGGCTCTGGGTGTTTTGGGCTTTGTCCTCGCAAGGATCTCTCTCAAATGCTTCGGAGGTGGGTTGCTCTCAACCGACAAAAGTCGTGCACTAACTCTAAGCATCCACCAATTTATGGTGTAGGGGTGGGCTATTTATAGCGCGGAGGCAACCCGACATGATATGTCTGAAATGACCATGGGTCACTAAGGAACTGACACGTGTCCAACGGTCGGTTTTCAAACACATGCAGCAACTTGACTTGGGCTACAAGTAAACCTGAGGCATCCAGCTCTGGATAAGATTTGGTCTCATTGTCTTCGCTCGAAGACATAGGATTTTGGTTGAGCATCACTTCAGTCACTCTGACTTTGTTCACTTGGACTCCACTTAACAGTATGGTGGTTCCTATGACTCAAGAAAGAAGGAAAGGAAACTACGAAACAACTATGTCTTCGCACTCCATAGTATTCACATGAATGTCTTCTCTTGTCATAATCTTCACTATGAATGTCTTCACAAACCACCATTGTCTTCAATTTCTTCACACATTTTTAAGGGTCATCTCTGGTAGGTAAACCAAATCAATAAGGGACTACTAACTATGTTATCCTGCAATTCTCACAAACACATTAGTCCCTTAACCAAGTTTGTCGTCAATACTCCAAAACCAACTAGGGGTGGCACTAGATGCACTTACAGTGTGGCGATGTGAGAGAGAAGCCCGCCGAAACTATCAAAGAGGCCAATGATATTCCGATTGGCTTCCCGACTATCATCTAGCCTTGGAGCAGCTGGATAGGGGTTGAAGTCAATCCCCAGCAACTTCTTGATATGAGGGGCAGAAGCTCTTGCAAACTGAAGATTTTACTCAAACAGTTCATCTCGTGACACCATCAAAGACTAGATGGGTCGGCATCTGCTGGCTGAGGTCCTCGGACCATGCAAGCATAGAAGCCATAGGCAATAGCTTCAGGCTTCGTCTTGGGCATAATCTTCTTGTAAACAATATCGGCCCAGGGTGGCCTTACTACATTCTTCTTAGCATATTCATGGATGACGAACTTATACATAAACCATTGCTCTACCCAATATTCATCAATGTCTGAAATGACCCTGGGTCACTAAGGTACCGACACATGTCCAACTGTCAGATTTCAAACACACACGGCAGCATGGCGTGGGCTACAAGCAAAGCTGACTCATCCAACTCTGGATAAGATTTGCTCTCATTGTCTTCGCTCGAAGACATAGGATTTTGGCTGAGCATCACTTCAGTCAACTGACTTTGTTCACTTGGACCCCACTTAATTGTACGGTGGTTCCTATGACTCAACAAAGAATAAAACGAAACTATGAAACAACTATGTCTTTGCACTCCATAGTCTTCAAGTGAAGGTCTTCACAGGTCCTTATCTTCATTGTGAATGTCTTCACAAACCACCAGTGTCTTCAATGACTTCATACATTTTAGGGGCCATCTCTGGTAGGTAAACTGAATCAATGAGGGACTACTACATGTGTTATCCTGCAATTCTCACAAACACATTAGTCCCTCAACCAGGTTTGTTGTCAATACTCCAAAACCAACTAGGGTGGCACTAGATGCACTTACAATCTCCCCCTTTTTGGTGATTGATGACAAAATGGTTGAAGTTTTCAATGGGGATAAAAATATACGAAAGTTAAAGATTATTGGCATTGTCTTCATATGTTGAAAAGGCTCCCCTGAAGATGTGGGTATAAGTAGTTTGCTTTTGAATGCAAATGCACATGGCAGGTTTTACTTTGTGGAGATCCTCTTCAGCACATGAAGACAATTCATCATGCATACTTAAGAATAGTTAAGATAATGAAATGCATAGTGAGAAATGGGCGTCTGCAGAATGACTTCATGCGGAATTTATCATCGCATCACAGAGTAGCAGAAAAAGTGGCAGACGACCATCGAGTTTATGTGTTACAACTCAAAAACCAAAAGTTTCCAGAACGAGAATTGTAAGACTTAGCAAAAAAATAAGCAACCGACCCATATGGACCCGCTTGAAGACTATCAACTCATATGATTCTCCCCCTTTTGTCAATAAGGACCAAAAAGGTTTGAAGACATAGAGTATCTACTCGTTCCCAGTCGGGGAGGATGTTGGAGTAGTAGGGTCGACGTTGGTGTTGGGCGGTGTAGACGGGCCTGGTGCAGCATCGTGATGCAGTGAAGCCATTGCTCGTGACAAGAACTGGCTTCAGGGGAGTGAATATGATGCTGTAAGAACTCTGAAATGAATGCAGACTATGAGAACCAAGGGATTCTCCCACAGACATGTACCTGTGACAGCATTAGAGATGCGAGGGAAGGGAAGAGGTCATATGCATCCTCAGAAGATTTTGAAGATAAATCAGTTTGAAGACATTGACCTCATAGAGTGAAGACATTCACTTATTTGAAGAGAGCCGGTTCCAGATTTGTATGAATCCACGAATAAGTACAAGTGAGGAATCTAACTAGTTATGAAGCATAAGTGAATATACGTTGCAAGATATGAGATTCGGAAAGACACAAATCCAGATTTGGAAGTATAGAAACCACATTTGATTGAAGTGGATGGATTTGACAGATCAAAGAGACTGTAAAAAGTGAGATTTATTTACCCCAAATGACTGCTAGACGAGGTGGAAGGGAGGCCGAGCAGTCCAATCTCCCATGCCCTAACTCAGCGGCGGAAGACACCTAGGCAGCGGCAGAGAAGACGAGGTATGCGACCGGCATGAGGACGGCGTCGAAGAGGTCACGGCAGCTAAGCGCTTCGTCTCCGGCGTCGACGCGAGCTAGCGGCAGCGCTAGGGTTTGAGCGAGGTGGTGAGGTGGAAGAGGAGATAATGACCGCACGAGATGGGTATTATAAGGTAGAGGGTTGCACGGTGCAATTACGTAGGTGCCCCTGGCGGTTCACATCAGATGGAGACATGGCATGCATGCAACTCATTGAAAGTTGTTCCATGTTCCCACACATGCCTGGTTTGTCGGGTGGTCGTTTCGGCTTCTCTAGCATTCAGGCAAAAGAGGTATAACATTGAAAGCAGTTTTAAATGTGTGTCTCTGTATCTTTAGCTGACAAGGACGCAGTCAAGACATTTGACAAGTTTCAACAGAATGCATATGACTAGATAGAGAGAGTTTGGGGAAGAAGCAAAGAAGGGGTTAGGGTCTGATCACATTCACTTAGTTCATAAAATGGCAAAGTCCAAGACATCATTATAAGTGAATATTGTGGAGGAGAGAACACTCACACACACACACACACACACACACACACACACACACACACACACACACACATATATATATATATATATATATATATATCATAAAAGGACCAAATCAACATTGCGAACATAAAACTTGAAGTCAAATCAATGTTGAAGACAAACCAAATGCGAAGATAAAACAATCATGACGCCAAACAAAAATCTTCGAGAAAGTTTGTTGGTGGCGTTACCCACCGTACAGGAAGTACTAGACCCAAACACGATGCACAATTATCGTGGTGCTCCGAAGTCAAATTTCGCGTTAATGTATGCACACTTAGAGGGTAAGTCTTCATTGATTGAAGACATACCACTACTAGGAAAAGGCCTACTAATGGCGCACTGGTTTTGCCTACTAATGGCGCATTACCAGTGCGCCATTAGTAGCACGCCACTAGTATATCTTACTAATGGCGCACCACAGGTGCGCCATTAGTATCTGGTATACTAATGGCGCACCAACTAGTGCGCCATTAGTATGTAACATCATGCGCCATTAGTGTGCCTCCCGGGGGGCCATACGTAAGCATGCTTTGTCATACTAATGGCGCATTCTCTATTGATGCGCCATTAGTATCCTTTGGCATACTAATGGCGCACCTGGTGGTGATGCGCCATTAGTATGAATATTTGGTTTTTTTCCTTTTCTGATTTTTGTGCAGGTTACAAAATATATTATTAGACAGAATATAAAATATATTATTAGACAGAATATAGACAGCAGCACACAGCAACATCAGATTCATCGAATACAATAGAAGATTAGTCTCCGAATAAAATTCATCATATTAGTCTCCGAATTCAAAAGACCGAACAAAGATAAAACATTACAAGTCTCAAGACCGCGAGTATCGAGTTTGTCTTCACATTACAAGTCGATATCGATCATCTAAACTACCATCACATAGAAGAGAGCTATGGTCATCACGATGAGCATCATCGCGATCAAACTGGTCTACATCCGATTCCTCCAACGCTCCCTCCTCTCTCCCGCTAGATAGCGGGCGTATCTAGATTCGGCCTTCGCCCTAGTGGTGTACCCTTTGTAACTATTACCGCTGAAATGGTGAACCTGTCTCCGACACTCCTCCCAGTCGTCGTAGACTCCGGGAACCTTACCCTTGTACACGACATACGACGGCATCTCTATGCACAAGCCAAACAACAGACAATACATAAGCAATATGTAAGTATGCAACAAAAGGATCGGAAGAGAAAAGCAAGACATTAATAGCACGATTCATGGTCCTACTAATAAATAGCATCGATTACATCTAAGTTGAACGACTGTCCAAACCAAAGAGACATACGAATTCATTAAAGTATAATTACAACATGAGCCAATCAATGTTTCAAAACTACACATCACTACTTTCGACTCGACTCATCGGACAAGAACATGGATGAAGCCGCCGCCTGTCGTGATGGTCATGAAATCGCGGTCGTTGTCACCCTGCATTTGTAGCATTTCATCTATCTCACTGTTGGACGGTTGATATCTGAGGAAGAACTGCCCCGAGGTATGAAGGACATCTTGATGGATGATGTCAGCAAACTCCGACTAGATGCGAAAGAATTCTTGTCTGAGGTCCGCGTCCTGGACTGCCGACAAGCTCGCGGCCCAATCTTTGAGATTATCTGGTAGCAGAAGTTGATGATGGTCCCTTATGATCGCCCGCATGTGATGGAGGGCGTAGTAGGCATCCTTCTGACCGCCAGGCGGCTGCTTGACGCAGCAGAACTTCGTATTGTGTGAGAACATGTGCTTGTTGTACTTACGAACTGCCCTGGTGAAGGTGCCTCCAGATTTGGCGTAGGCAGGGAGAACATCATCAAGAACTTTCTTGACATTTGTGTAGTCTATCTTGGAGTTACGGTTCGGGTCTAAATACTTGGCCATGGAATATTTCGGGCTTAAGAGGATGAGTGTGCAATGTGTGTCACTGCATAGAACACGGAATGTTAGAAAAAAAAGAACAATCGAAATCTAAGAAATCATATGTTACGGGGCGGTTAAGGGATGACTTACTCGGGAAAGTAAGCCACAAGGAAGTTATCCTTATCTGGGTTTGCCAGAATGACGCCTTCGAGGTGTGAACTCGCAACTTGGCAGTCCCCAGCGCTGCTCAAGTGCTTGGCACGCATGTAGAAGGGGTCGACTATCACGATGTCCGGGGTCTTGTCTCTAATGATCCGCATCTCCATACTCAGCGAAAACAGCCGAACGAAGGTGTAGTGCAGCGGATGAAGGTTAAACATAGCAAAGATGTCATCAAACCGCAGGATGATCGTACCCCCGATGTCGCCATCCACAAAGCCCTTGCCCTCTGGCACCTTGGCCATGAAAACCGGGTATGCCACATCCTTCTCTCTGAGACGCTGCTTCTCCAAAGAAAGAACACTATCGTGCAGACTCCGCATAGCACCGGTTGCAGCATTCAGCATATTTGGTGGTAGCATCGCCCTACCCGCCACATGCACCCTCCTCGAGATATCCTTAGGTGAAGGTGGCCCGTCCTGAGCACGGATCGAACTCGGTGCCGGCTGGCTCGCACCGGCGCCCTTGTTAGTCTTTCGTTTCCGTCCCTTCTTCTTGATCTCCTGTAATGGGACCGAGTTCTGCTCACAGATCGCCTTCTTGAGCGTGTTGGGGCTGATAATATTTCGCACCTCAGCTATCTGAGGCTCGGTGAAGGCGGGAGCTGGAGGCGTGTCCTGAGAACTGAATGCCAGACGACGCCTGTTGCAATTGGATTTCTCCGCCGTACCAGCTAGATCGCGGTCGTCTTGGTTGGGTTCTTGAGAAAGAGGCCCGCAGAACTCGTCAGCGTACCCATGTTCGGCAAAGTACTTATCAACTTTGGTAAATGTACCATCGTCGTTGTCGTCGCCGTCCAGATCATGTGCCATAGGGATGTCCGGCAGGTCCGGTAGCATTGCGGCATTCTTGCCATGGCTTGGCGCCGACACGACTGGCGGTCTTGTCTGTGGGGTGGTGTCCCCCGCCCCCCAACGAATCTGGCTCTTTGGCCAAAGCAGGGGCCAGTTTACGCAGGTGCTGAGGGTCATCTCATCTTCTTCGTCGGCCCCAGCGGGTCGAATAGGAGGTAACAGCTCGTCGCAGCCTGGCAGCACCCGAACCACTTCAACCCTATACATTGTGGGTGGCATCGGATTACCGTGGAACATGGGGTTGCCTGGTTGAACGATTCTGCCCTTGGCGACATCGACCAACTCGGCGCCCACGAAGTGCAGAAGAGTGCAAGGAACGTCGGCGGTGCCCTGCGAAAACATGTATAGGGCGTCAGGGATGCCCAGACAAAGGCAAGGAGATGAAGTCATCGGCCGAGAGGCTTGGTTACCGTGATGCCGTTGAGCTCGGCTAATGTCGAGGCACCGCCAACGGCGGGCGTGCAACTGACGGAGGGGGCGCTTGCTGGCGAGGTGCCGGCCGGCGTAGACCCGGGTGCATTAATCTCCAATGCCCGTGTCGGCGCCGGAGACACGAATACCGCCTCCGCCGGAGACACCAATGGTGCCGCCTGCGCGCTGTGCGAGTTGCTGGCCGTGAAGCTGGGAACCGGGGGAGGCCCCTGTTGGCCGCCCGCAATCCACGTCATCAGCCCATAAATGAACGTAGGCACGATGGCATTGAGCGTCGTTCCAAGTTGTTGTTGCACTTGCTCTTGGACAAGCTCCGGAATCTGCGCCACTTGTGCCTTGAATTCTTCAACCTCGCGTGTCTGGCTTTCCGAGCTGGTCTTTTTCTCCTTCCGCACACCAGCGGTATAGTATGACCCCCATTTTGTGGACAAGCCTTTGCCGGCCACACGACCAGCTGATGTCGGCTTAGTGAGCTTATCCTTGTTTTTCATTACGTTCAATGCCCTATTTAAAGGGGTGTCAAAAGGGGACCTCTTAGACGACCCCGCGCTACTGCTTTCAGTGTCTTGCGAAAGGAACGTGAACCATTTAGAAATATTGGGGATTAATTAGAGTGCAACCATATGGAGCTAGTTACGTGGGGGTGTATTCCTTACCAGAAGAAGCTCAAGCGCCCTGGTCTTCGGATCCGTGGTAAGCTCCTTTGTTATCGGGTCCTCCTTGTACTGGGCCCTGACATAGTTCCTGGTCTGCTTGTCACCGCTGTATTTCTCGAAGCGGGGCGGTAGGCCTTGCTCGGCACGCTCTGCGTCCTCCTTGTCCCATATAGGCTCCGCCACTCTGTAACCGCCAGGACCGAGTTTGTGTTCCCCTAAGTTCAACTCCCGCATTTCTTTCCCCCACTGACTTGATTCGGAGGTTGCACTGCTCTCGCACTTGATCTTGAACTCCTTGTACTCATCTTCGCTCATCAAAGGATATTTCGCCTTGATCTTCTCATAACTATCACCTTTATCAATCATTCTCTTCACCGCTCTTTTCCAAGTAGACAGGGTCGTGCTCATCTTCGTGAGGGCAGCACTATTCACTTTATTCCCTGAGAGGCGTGTGTTTTCAAATTCGGCGGGGAACTTGTATCGTTCGTGCAGCTTTGTGAAGAGGAGGTTGCGCAAATTCCCTCGGTCCTTATGCCTAAGGTTCTCGGTGTTGATCGAGACGGTGCTCCGGAGAATGCACCCGAGCTGAAGCGAGTACCCCTTGACTATATGTTTGGGCTCTGTTGGATTCCCATCGGAGTCCACTTGAGTGAATTCCTCCTTGAGGGTGCGGAGCGCATTCGGGCGCCGGTCCTTCCTTTGCTTCGTCGGTTGGCTGCCATCTGTGTGTGTGCCACCATCATCAGTGGTGGCATCCTCGGCGGCACCATCAGTGGTGTCATCCCCGACGCCACTAGGGGTTGTGTAATCAGGATAGGTGTCTTCCGCGGCGTCCTCATAGCGGTGAGGTTGTTCCTCCATCTCCTGGGACAGCTCCCAGAATTGCTTGCCGCCCGAACCACCGGCCTCATCGTTGTGGGCCATGTTTCGCTCTAAATAGGAAAAAAGTTTGGTCAAAAAGTTGGTTATTGTCAAGGAACAAGATCATGGTCTCATCATTTAGGGTTTGTCGACACCGAGGCACCCTAAAAGCCTAAGCTTTCATCATTTAGGGTTTGTCGACGCCGAGGCACCCTAAAAGCCTAAGCGTACATCATTTAGGTTCTCATCGACACCGAGGCATCCGGGGCAGCCAAGTTAAGTTTTCATCATTTAGGGTTTATCGATGCCGAGGCACCCTAGGTTGGGCCTAATCACTAGGCACTAATCACTTGGCTCTATTGCCACCTATGTTGGGTTTATCATCTAGGGTTTATCGATGCTAAGGAGAATTCTAAGTTGGGCCTAATCACTTGGCTCTATTGCCACCTATGGTTTAATGCAGGAAGAATAAAGGGGCAGTTGATCCTACTTAATTAAGTACTAAGATACCCCGGCCCATGCATTATCGCAAGTACCCCATATGTCCTATTTTTAGCAAAGTCATGCTAAAATTCACGGAAAATTTCAGCATGACCTTTGCTGAAAATAGGACATATGGAGTACCCGAATTTGCTGGAACGGAAGTTAATCGACATTCCGGCAAACTCAAGGGCCTCTCGGGGTACCTGCAAATTCATCATGACACGATGGTCGGAGACAAAACCCAGCAAATTAGCACCACAATGTGCCTCTACTTTCATATGGATGAAAAGGCCACAGACCATATGGTCCTCTGCTTTCATATGGACAAAAATCAGCTCAACTTATGTGAGCTTCCATTCCAGATCTAATAGCAGCAAGTTGTTCACTTGTAGCTCAACTTATGTGAGCGGCCTTCAAGAAAAGAAATCTGCAGTGGCACATCTGCTCTTTGAATACATTGGCAAGAAACAAAACAACACCTAGTACCATCCATCTTCTATGGCCGTATCATGCAGTTTAACTAAGCACTAACAGGTAATTATATAACAGAAAACTTGGCGCGTACGTGTCACTTAGCTTGGGCAAGCAACATACCTCGTCCTCTTGGTTAGTCCAAACAAGCTGTATGTTGAGCCTCAACTCACCACCTGCACATTTTACAGCACCCATGAAATGAAAAACTAAACATAATTGTCAACCAACAAAACCAAAACACAAACAGGACTTCAAATTTGCACGATCAGGAAGAAAAACAGGGTTTTCAACTACTATATTCAGTTTCATGGCATCAGTTGAACAGTTGAAAAAGAACAAGCTTCATTTAAATATCTTGCTGCTAACAAACATAACTAATGTCAGTACTCAAAAAATAGAGTGACCACACAAGGAACAAACAAACTATTCCCTTTTTATTTCTTCAGAATTGGACTAGACAGAGAACAACTCCTTGGAAGCAAACTTATATGAAAAGGTTCGGCAACTTGAAACGTAACTCTTATATGAAAATCTTCTGTATGATCAAGTAAGCAGAGCACATGTATATACCTGTATCACTATCTTGGAGCCAACAAACGCCTCAATTTTTCTCCAACCGTGATCGAACCTGATCGCCTATGCTTCTTATTTCACTCTCCTGCATAAAGTTATTGTTACTACCTGGGAGGGATTATATGCTTGTTTACCACTACTAATACCATTTTTTAATATAATCTTCATTCTCCTGCTATTTCTTTTCTTACAAGTGTTGATGCCATAGTGTCTCAGGTTCTTCCTAGTTAAAACATGTGATTTTGAGAAGGAATTTGCCCAATTTTCGCAGGGAGACAAAACTTAGCTAAAAATTTGATATAACAAGTAGTCCATGAAATTATATTTCCTCTAGGCAAAGTAGAAGATATTATTTTGTTTTTCCTCTAAGGTAAAGGAAATAGCCATCACTTTGAAGTGTCTAATAGATGAAATAATGCATGAGTTAGAAAGATATGTGCAAGTGTCTGAAGGCATCCTGTGAAGCAGAGCTTCCAAATTGATCTTCTTGAAACATTGTTACTAAGTAAGGCTTAATTTCATATTTCTGCAAACTAAGGTAAACCAATTATTACATGCATAAATTTCTCATTTGGAGAAGCCAAGTATCAAAGGTTTCGAACCATGAGAATTTATTGCATTTTTCGGTGACAACACGGCTAGGAAAAAAAGACTCTGATACAGAGACTAATGACGCGATGCCCCCTCCCTTAGAGGCATTATCACAAACACCTATCAAGCACAATCCTTTCACATGTAAACTTGAGCATGCTCTGGAAAAATCACGCAGCAAGCAAAAAATTGAACAGAGGATGCAAGAGGAAGGAGGGAGGGGGGATGAGGGAAGAGGGAGGAAGGACGAAGGAGTGGTGGCTACCTGCCTACGGACTGGTCGCCGGCGTAGCTCCGGGCGGCAGCGTTGCTGGGCAGGAGCGCCTGCTCCAGGGAGGGGGGCGCCGCTGGTGGGAGCGGCTGCTTGATGGGGGAGGCGCTGCTGGGGTCCTGTACCGGAGGCGGGGCAGCGGAGGGTTCGGCCGGCTGGGCGCGCCGCGGCGGCGGGCCGGCAGCGGTGGCGGCGGCTAGGAACCCTAGCTGTCGCGCTCGGGAGGGAGGTTGACGCAGGCGGGGCCGCGGGGGGAGGGGGACGGCGAGGGCGCGGGCGCGGGCGGAGGGGGACGGTGAGGGAGGTGGTCGGGTGCGGCGGGGGAAGCGAGCACGGCCGGGGACGGCGAGCACGGGGGAAGTGGTGGGCGGTGGTGGTCAGGCGCGGGTGAGACGAGGCAGGGGAGGGATTAGAGAGAAATGGAGATTGGGGATTTTAGTGTGGGGGGAGGCTTAGCAATGGCGCACCACCCAGGGGTGCGCCATAAGTACATCCATAGCAATGGCGCACCACCGAGGGGTGCGCCATAAGTAATTTAATCTAGCCCGACTTGTCAGGTTATATACAACCTAACCCTATCTACAACAGACCCCACCCACTAGCCCGACTGGTCAATACGCAGCACACACACCAGGAGGTCCTGGGTTCGATTCCCAGGCTCCCCAATATTTTTTATGCATTTTAAATCCTGTTTGATATTTATTTGTGTTTAAATATGTTCAAACTTGTTTAAATCATAACAGTAATATTTTTTATAAAAACAGTAATAACCCCCCAGGGGTGCGGGGGGCCGGGTGCTCGTCGGCGGCGGTGGAGCGGGGGAGGGTTGCGGTGGGTCGTCGGCGGCGGTGGAGCTAGCTAGCGGGGGAGGGTGCGGGTGGGATCGAGATCGAGATGGAGGGGGAATCGAGATCGAGATGGAGGGGGATCGAGATCAAGTGTCCTCATGAATTCAAAAAGTGCCCATGAAATTTAAAAATATTCATGATATCAAAAAGTGCCCATGAAATACAATCGAGAAATGAAGACTACGATTTAAATACAATCGATCTTAGCTAGCTATCTGTTCACAATCTTCTTGCCCTTCTTTTTCGCAAATGGAGTTCTTCTGTGGAACGGACGTCCTTTAGGTAGGGTGGTCCTGCTTCTTCTTGTGGTGTGTGCTGCTACTTCATCGTCGTCGTCATGTTCGATCTTCGGGTCGCCGTACTTGTCGAAGTCTTGCTCATTGGCTACTCCATCCATTCCGATGATCTTCCTTTTGCCTCTCCTCACGACAACACGACTGGGCTTTGACGGGTCGGTAATGAAGAAGCATTGGTCCACTTGGGAAGCCAGTACCCATGGCTCATTTTTCGCGGTGACGTTTGCGCCCGCGGTCTTGGATTTGGCTTCGGGTATAACCATGGTGGTGAAATACCGGTCTTCTTTTAGGACGCTCTTGGCCCATCTGACACGGAACATCGGGACCTTCTCTCCAGCGTAGCTCAGCTCCCAGATCTCCTCGATCCTTCCATAGTATCTGTCCTTGTCGTTGCCGGTGTAGGATTCCATCTTACCCCGGAGTTCTGATAACCATCGCTCTTCATGTCCTTGTCCTCGGTGTAGAATGTGTAGCCGTTGATATCGTACGCCTCATAGGTCATCAGGTTGTGCTCGGCGCCCTGTGACAAGGCGAATATGAGTTGTTCTTCCGCGGAAGAATCCTCATGTAAAGGGTACGACAGAAGCTTCTGCTTGAACCAACGCGTGAAACATGAGTTGTGCTCTTTGAGTATATCTCCGTCCGTCCTCTGTTGGCCTCGGTCATTGTACGTCTTCTCAATAAAGGTTTTGTGCTCTACCACCCAAGGATCGACCACGTCTATGTGTTGTAGCGCGACTAGGTTTGCTCTTTCAAAGTCGGCGAGTCGACCCTCGAAGTCGACATGCATTTCGCGGCGACCCTCACGGTGACCCCATCCAGCGAGCCTGCCGAGGTGCCTGTTGACGGGCAGACCAACGGGGTTCTCGATGCCTAGATAATTCGTGCAGTAGGAGATGCACTCTTCGGTCAGAAAGCCCCTGGCTATACTTCCCTCTGGACGTGACATGTTGCGAACGTATCCTTTGATGACACCATTCATCCTTTCGAACGGCATCATGCTGTGCAGGAACGTCGGCCCGAGTTGGATGATATCCTCCATGATATGGACCAGCAGATGCACCATAACGTCGAAGAATGCGGGCGGGAAGTACATCTCAAGCTCGCATAGTATCACCACGATCTCTTCCTGTAGCCTTCTGAGTTGCCTCACGCCAATCGACTTCCGAGAGATGACGTCGAAAAAGTTGCATAGGCCAAATAGCGTTTCACGGACGTGCGCGTCCATGATCCCACGGATTGCAACTGGAAGTATCTGCGTCATCAGCACGTGACAGTCGTGAGACTTCATCCCGCTGAACTTCTGCTTCGCTGGGTCTAGGTATCTGCTTATCTTCCCCGCGTAACCGTAAGGAAGTTTTACTCCTAGGAGGCAGGTGAAAAACTGCTCGATCTCCTCCTGACTTAGAGTGAAGCACGCGGGAGGGTAGTCATTTCCGGTCTTCTTGGCCTTTTTGCCTTTGCGACGACTTTCTGTGTCCTGCTTCGCCTCATCATCATCATCATCATCATCATTAGCGTGAAGCTCCTGCCTGATGCCCATTGATTTCAAGTCTGCCCTTGCTTTCGGCCCATCTTTGGTCCTCTCTGGCATGTTGAGCAGGGTACCAAGCAGACTCTCGCACACGTTCTTCGTGATATGCATGACATCAAGGCTGTGAGGCACACGGTGGATCTTCCAGTACGGCAAGTCCCAGAAAACAGACCTCGTTTTCCATACCTTCAGCAGCGGCTCTGGCGCCTTTCGCTTCTTTCCCGGCTCTGGCGCCTTTTGCTTCTTTCCCGGCAGTGGGCAGTCTTTCCAATTTTTCAACAGCTCGTCTATTTCCTCGCCGCTCCTCGTACACGGGCGTTTTCGGGGTTCGGTTTCACCATCGAACAGATCCTTGCGTTTCCTCCACGGGTCATCGTCGCGAAGCCACCTTCGATGTCCCATGAACACGGTTTTCGAAGACCCGGGATCTCTATCTAGCTGGCGATACGTTGTGTCATCCATGCACCTTACGCATCCAGAAAATCCGTGGACTACCTGCCCCGCGAGATATCCGTAACCGAGATAGTCGTGCACCGTCGTGAGCAGTGCGGCTCTCATAGGGAAATATTCTTTCTCTGCGGCGTCCCACGTATTGGCTGGCGTTTTCCACAGCGTGTCTAGCTCCTCCTTCAGCAGCCCCAGATACAGATTGATGTCGTTCCCTGGTTGTTTCGGCCCTTCAATTAGCATACTCATGTGAATGTACTTCCTCTTCATGCACAACCAGGGGGGAAGGTTGTACATCCACACAAACACAGGCCAGGTGCTATGTGTGCTTCTCTGGCTGCCAAACGGATTGACTCCATCGGTGCTCGCGCCCAGCACGATGTTCCTTGGATCCTTCCCAAATTCTGGGTATTTGAAGTTCAACGCTTGCCACTGGCTCGCATCCTTAGGGTGACTCAGCATCTTGTCTTTTTTATTTATCTCCGGATCATTTCCGTCATCTTCCCGCTTCTTCTCCTCCCTATCCGCGTGCCAACGCAGGAGCTTTGCTACCTTAGGGTCCGTGAAATACCGCTGCAGACGAGGAGTGATCGGAAAGTACCACACCGATTTTCGAGGAGCTTTCTTCCTCTTCTTGTATCGAGTGACGCCGCACACCGGACATATGGTAGACTCCGCGTGCTCGTCCCGATAAATGATACAATTGTTCATGCACACATGGTATTTCACGTGCGGTAAATCCAGAGGACACACGATTTTCTTCGCCTCCTCGAAACTGGTCGGGCACTTGTTCCCCTTGGGAAGACGTTCGTGCCAGAATGACATGTTCTCGTCGAAGCATGCGTCGGTCATTTTGTGTTTTACCTTCATCTCCAGAGCCATGAGCGTTACTTTCAGGCGGGTATCCTCGGGCCTGCATCCTTCATACAATGGAGTAACCGCGTCTATCTCCAGTTGATCCAGCTTGGCTTTCTCTCGGGCGGCAGCTCTTGCGTTATCCGTCTGCTTGAGAAGCAGCTCTTGAATATGAGGGTCCTGCACCCAGCCTCCATCGTCGTCTGCTCCGGCATCTTCATCTTCATGATCATGCCCTTCGTCTTGATCTTCCTCATCATCATGTACGACATCTTCTACATGATGACTGTGTACAGCATCACCGTCGTGATCATGTCCTGGAGATTCTTCGTCTTCTCGCCCGCCCTCGCCGTGGTGGTACTTGTCTTGTTGCCCTTCCTCATTTCTTGCCCGGCCCCGGCCATGGACGACTTCATAGTCATCTTCATCACCTTGCCACCGATAGCCATCCATGAAACCACGCAAGAGCAGGTGTTCCCGCACCTGCCCGGAATCCGGGTCCGCAATAAGGCTCTTCAGCTTGCATCTTCGACACGGACATCTTATCTCCGTCTCGTTCTTTTGAAGCATCTCGGCCTTCGCGGAGCTCAAAAACCTATTCATGATGCCTTCAGTCATCGTGCGGACCATGGTCGCCTGCGGGGTAGAGCAAAACGATATTTTAGAACCAAGAAAAAATTTGGCATGACCTTCCCTAAAAATAGGACCAAAAAGAATGCATAGTGCCAAAATTCTCACCGAAACGGAAATGAATCAAAACATTCCGGTAAAATATTGGCAACTATCGCATTTCAAATACCGGTACCTTCAAACACAAACATATATGCAACACCACAAACACATGCAACACCGCAAACATACATAGATCTAGCTAGGACACAAAAAGTGCATGTGCACGTTGTTGGAGCGAGCTAGGGAGAAAAAAAGTAGATCTACATCATGAAGATAGCTTTCCCCTTACATACCTATCAAATAAGGTAATTTCACCACTTAATTTTGATGAATCTATGGTGGAAATGAGGTGAGGAGGAGGAGGCAGCCGAAAGCTTGGAGAAGGAGGTGGAGGGGATGAAGTGGGGAAAGTGAGTGGGTAGGTGTGGGGCTGTCCAGAATATCTTGTTGGGGTCCCAGGTTACTAATGGCGCACCACAAGGAAATGCGCCATTAGTAACCCTGGTTACTAATGGCGCACTTGCAGGTGGTGCGCCATTAGAAGTTTTGCAAAAAAGTAAAAAATATAAATATATATACTAATGGCGCACCGTGTAATAGTGCGCCATTACTAGTTTAAACTAGTAATGGCGCACAGTGAAACGGTGCGCCATTAGTAGTTTTGCAAAAAAAAGAATAAGAAAAAAATTACAGTAATGGCGCACTCTCTGCCTGGTGCACCATTACTAGTTAGAACTAGTAATGGCGCATTGTCGACCTGATGCGCCATTAGTATGTATGGAAAAATGGAAAAAAAATAATACTAGTGGCGCACCCTGTTTCTGGTGCGCCATTAGTGTCTTCCACACTAATGGCGCATCACCAACAGGTGCGCCATTAGTATATAGTAGTGGCGCACTACTTCCCTGGTGCGCCATTAGTATCAATCCTATCTATAGCCCTTTTCCTAGTAGTGTACGTTACCTTGTGTGTTGCACATCTAAGTCATCAATATGCATAAGCATTAGGATGTGTGTCCAATCATAGGACATTTAAGAATTCTAAGATATTTAGCTCACACCACAACTTGCAAAAACTTTTCTCATCCAAGTTCTTTGTGAAGATATGTGTCAATTTCTCTTCAGTGTTGACGTGAATGATATCAATATCTTCCTTCATGACATGATCTCTGAGAAAGAGATGACGAATTTAAATGTGCTTTGTCTTCGAGTGCTGAACTGAGTTGTTGGCAATCTTGATGGTGCTTTAATTGTCGAAGTAGAGTGGCACATTCTTTAGGTGGATGCCATAGTCCTTGAGAGTTTGCTTCATCCATAGAAGCTAAGTGCAGCAAGATCCAGCATCAATGTATTCGGATTCAGCAATGGAGAGAAATACACAGTTCTGCTTCTTTGAAGACCAACACACAAGAGATCATCCAAGAATGTGACATGTGCCTGATGTGGACTTGCAATCAACCTTGTCACCAGCATAATCGGCATCTGAGAATCCAACGAGATCAAACTCTGAGCCCTTTGGATACCATAATCCTAGTGTTGGGGTGTAAGCCAAATATCTAAGAATTCGCTTCACGGCTAAGTGATGCGATTCCTTTGGTGCCGCTTGGAATCGGGCACACATGCAAACGCTAAGCATTATATCAGGCCTAGATGCACACAAGTAGAGTAAAGAACCAATCATGGAGGGGTGTACCTTTTGGTCGAACTCTTTACCATTGTCGTCGGTGCCCAAATGGCCTTTGGTTGGCATTGGCGTCGTGTACCCTTTGCAGTCTTGCATTCCTAACTTCTTTAGGCAATCTTTGAGGTATTTTTCTTGTGATATGAAGATGACATTACTCTGCTGACAGATTTCAAGACCAAGGAAGAATTTCAGCTCACCCATCATGGACATCTGATATTTCTCTTGCATCATATCCCCAAACTCATCATTGTATCTCTTGTCAGTGTAGCCGAAGATAATGTCATCCACATAGATTTGGCGTACAAAGAGTTCACCATCATATGTATTCATGAAGAGAGCGGGATCTAGAGAACCATGTTTGAAGCCTTTGCTCTTCAGGAAGTCTTTGAGTGTGTCGTACCAAGTGCGAGGTGATTGTTTGAGGCCATATAGTGCCTTATTGAGCTTGGATACCATGTTAGGATGCTTAGGGTCTTCAAAACCAGGTGGTTGTGCAACATACACTTCTTCTTCAATTTTTCCATTGATAAGGGCACTTTTGACATCCATTTGGTATAGAAGAATGTTGTTGTGGTTGGCATAGGCAAGCAATATGCGAATGGCTTCAAGCCTAGCCACAGGAGCAAATGTTTCATCGAAGTCAATCCCCTCAACTTGTGTGTAACCTTGAGCAATGAGACGAGCCTTATTTTTGACAACTTGACCATGCTCATCTTGTTTATTGCGATAGATCCATTTGGTACCGATGATGTTGTGCTTGCGAGGATCTGGACGCTTTACAAGCTCCCATACATTGTTCAGCTTGAACTGTTGAAGCTCTTCTTGCATAGCTTGAATCCATTCAGGTTCCATGAAGGCTTCATCAACTTTCTTGGGTTCAGATATTGAGACAAATGCAAAGTGCCCATAGAAATTTGCTAGTTGTGTTGCTCTTGAACGAGTGAGTGGTCCAGGTGCATTGATGCTATCAATTATCTTCTCAATCTGTACTTCATTTGCAACACGAGGATGAACTGGACGAAGATTTTGCCCTTGATGATCATTGCCTTCATTTTCAGCATTGGCTTCAGGCTGAGTAGTGTCTTCAGGCTGATTACGTGCAGAAATGATGATTTCCTCTTCAGCCCGTGGCTCCGAAGGTATGATTTCTCCAGTACCCATAAGATTGATAGATTCACTTGGTGTAGCTTCATCTAGCACATTTGGCATGTGCTCTCTTTGCGAGCCGTTAGTCTCATCGAACCGCACATCCATAGTTTCAACCACTTTGTAGTGAAAGAGGTTGAAGATTCTGTAAGAGTGTGATTCCTTTCCGTAGCCAGGCATAAATCCTTCATGTGCTTTTGGTGCAAATTTTTAAGTGTGATGCGGATCCTTGATCCAGCACCTAGCACCAAATACTCTGAAATAGCTGATGTTTGGTTTCTTACCAGTCAGGAGCTCATATGATGTCTTCTTTAGGAAATTTTGAAGATAAACACAGTTGACGACATGGCATGCAGTATCAATAGCTTCAGGCCAAAATTTCCTTGGAGTCTTGTACTCATCAAGCATCGTCCGTGCCATCTCAATGAGGGTTTTGTTCTTGCGCTCCATGATGCCATTCTACTGAGGTTTGTATCAAGTTGAGAACTCATGTGTGATTCCCAATGTATCAAGATAAGTGTCGAGGCCGGTGTTCCTGAATTCAGTGCCGTTGTCACTTCTGATGTGCTTGATCTTGATGCCATAACTAGTCATGGAACGATTGGCGAATCGTCTAAAGACATCCTGCACTTAAGTCTTGTAGAGAATTATGTGCACCCATGTATATCTTGAGTAATCATCAACAATGACGAAGCCATAGAGGCAAGCAGTGGTAGTAAGGGTAGAGTAGTGAGTAGGGCTGAATAACTCCATGTGATGCAGCTCGAAGGGATGGGTCGTCGTCATGATTGTCTTTGAGGGATGCTTGGCCTGAGTCATCTTTCCAGCTTTGCAGGCGCCACACAGATGATCCTTCTTGAACTTCATGCCTTCGATGCCTATGACATACTTCTTCTTCATGAAGGTGTGCATGTTCCTCATGCCCGCATGCCCTAGCCTCCGATGCCAGAGCCAGCACTCTGAAGCTTTTTCTAGAAGACATACGGCCAGTTGTGGTCCTTCGGAGAAGTCTACCATATACAGATCGTCCTTTCGATATCATTCGAACATTAGAGATTTGTGAGATTCCATAAGCGCAAGGCAACAATATTTTCCAAATATCACAATCATGTTCAGGTCACAAAGCATTGAGATGGACATTAAGTTGCAACCAAGGGATTCAACAAGCATCACTTTATCCATGTGCTGATCCTTTGAGATTGCAACTCTACCTAGGCCCAATACCTTGCTTTTACCAGTGTCAGCAAATGTGATGTGACTTTTGTCAGACGGACGTAGGGTTGAATCCATAAGAAGACTTCGATCACCAGTCATGTGGTTAGTCCATCCACTATCCATTATCCACTCAGAAGCATTTGGTGTCGTACCCTATAGTGCAGTTTGGGGGATAGGCTTCACCAAGGGAAATGTGAAGCATAAACATTTCACAAACAGGCATATTATCAAAGTTCAGATTGTTGTTAGGGTAGATAGGATGTTTGTCTAGAAATCCTGGGACAAAATACATAGTAAGACCATTCTGACATTTTATCTTGTGTCCCACAAGATGTTTTAGGTCCCCAGCATAAGCATTAGAAGCCTTTGATTTCCGGTTGGAGACCTTTCCCTGCAAAAGAGAGTTAATTTTTCATAACCACCCACATCTTCAGGGGTGGCTTAGAAGCGATGAGTCTAAGTGCAGCATCTGAGAACATTGGCTTTGGAGGCCTAGCAAATATCCTTGCAAGAGGTGAATAATACTCATAAGAATAAGCAGAAAAGTTCTTGGTCTTATGAACATAGTTGTTTGATGAAACACGCTCATACTCATAAGTCTGAGTATGGTTTCCCTGCAAAACATTGGCGTTAGGGTGACTCTGATGAGTCCTCTGTCTGTATGAAGCCTTTGGATCATGTGAAGCCTTAGGTCTGGGGTTTATCTTCTTCCCAGGTGGTGTCATGATGACATTCACAAGAAGCTTCTCAAGACAACTTTTGGGCACCCAGATCTTCTTCAAATGTGATTCATTCCTGCAATTAGTACCAATATACCTCGCAAACACTTCACCATTCTCATTCTTGAACAGTTTATAGTTTGCATCATAAGATTCATCAATGATAATCGGGTTAGCATCAGTTTATAGATGGATCCACTGAAGGACCCTTTGCAGCAACCCATGTGGTTTTGGGGTACTGCTCAGACTTCCAGTATGAACCATCAACGTTCATTTTCCTCTCGAACCCAACACCCTCTTTCCTAGAGTTTCAGTTCAGAATCTGTTTCTTGAGGACATCACATTCTGATGCCCTTTGAGGCTTTTGTACATCCCTGTTTCAAGCAATGTCTTCAACATAGCATTCTCATCAGCAATAGTAGCGGTGTCCTCAGAAGAGGTGTTAGTTACCACATTAGCAGTTGAAGATATAGCAACAGTAGCAGCAGTAGAACATTCAGCAACCGAGACAACATTATCACGCTCAAGACATTTTAAACAGCATGGCTCAAAGTCTTCCTGAGCGGTACTGATCTGGTGAGCATGAAGTGACTCGTTCTCCTTTTGAAGATCTTCATGAGACGCTCTAAGGTTCTCGAGTTCTTGCTTCCTTTGAAGATAATCATAGGAAAGCTTCTCATGAGTAGCTAAGAGTGTTTCATGACGACTTACGAGTTCTTTGTACTTAACGTGAAGATTTTTAATATCTTGAATTAAGGAATGAGTTCGATTCATTTCCGCGTCTAAAAGGTCATCGTTTTTGTCTAGCAACTTTTTAATGTGTTCCATAGCATTTTGTTGTTTCGTTGCAATTTTAGCACATGTTTTGTAGCTAGGTTTAGGTTCACATCCGGAGTCATCTTCAATGGATGTTTGAAGTAAGCATTGTGTGAGTTTACCTTGGCACCACGTGCCATGAAGTAGTAGGTTGGAGCAGAGTCATCCTCATCTTTAGCATCGGCGTTAGCGGCGAGGCCATTTGCTTCAGTGTTGAAGATGGACTTGGCGACATAAGCCGAAGCTAGAGCCAGGCTTTCCACGCCTGAATCGGACTCCTCCTCCAACTCCACCTCTACCTCCTCAGAAGCAGACTCCTCCTCTGAATCCATCTCCTTGCCAACAAACGCACGAGCCTTGCTTGATGAGCCCTTCTTCTGGGATGAAGACCTTGAGGATTTCTTCTTCTTATTTTCATTAGAATCATATTCCTTGCTCTTCTCCTTCTTCTTCTTCTGGTCTCATTATCCCACTGAGGACATTCAGAGATGTAGTGACCAGGTTTCTTGCATTTGTGGAATGTTCTCTTCTTGTAGCCACGAGTGGAAGCTTCATCATTTCTTGAGCTGGATCTTGAAGACTTACTAAAACCTTTCTTTTTGGAGAACTTCTGGAAGTTCTTCACGAGCATAGCTAGCTCCTTGCCAATGTCTTCAGGATCCCCAGAGCTGCAGTCAGATTATTCTTCAGATGAGGACACAACCTTTGCCTTCAAAGCCCGGGTTCAGCCATAGTTGGGGCCATAGATATCTCTCTTCTCAGATAACTGGAACTCATGTGTGTTGAGCCTCTCAAGTATGTCAGACAGATCAAAAGTCTTGAAGTCAGGACGTTCTTGTATCATCAGGGCCAGGGTGTCGAATGAGCTGTCAAGTGATCTCAGGAGCTTCTTGACAATTATGTGCTTGGTTATCTCAGTGGTGCCAAGTGCTCAAAGCTCATTTGTGATATTAGTGAGGCGATCAAATGTGAGCTGGACATTCTCATTGTCATTTCTCTTGAAGCAGTTGAAAAGGTTGTGAAGAACATCAATCCTTGAATCTATCTGAGTTGAGACACCTTCATTAACCTTGGAGAGCCAGTCCAAGACCAGCTTCACCGTTTCTAGTGCATTCACACGGCCGTACTATCCTTTGGTCAGATGACCGCAAATGATGTTCTTGGCAGTCGAATCCAGTTGAATGAACCTCTTGACATCAGCAGCGGTGACACCTTCACCAACCTTGGGAACACCATTCTTGACGACATGCCAGAGGTCGACATCAAAGGCTTCAAGATGCATGTGCATCTTATTCTTCCGGTAGGGGTAATGAGTGCCATCGAAGACTAGGCACGTAGCGGAGACCTTGATTATCCCTGCAGTCGACATAGCTGAAACTCTAGGTGGTTAAACCAAATCGCACAAAACAAGGGAGCACCTTGCTCTGATACCAATTGAAAGTGCTAGTTATCAACTAGAGGGGGTGAATAGGCCATTTTATGGAAGTCTTCAAAACATGAGGTCTTTGAAGAGAACCAGTAGAAATGAACCTATTGATATGCAGCGGAAGGCAGACTACCCTAGACAAACCAGAGTTAAGTAATCAATGAAGTGAAAGCACGAAGACTATTGGCAGCTAGGTACTATGGATCAGGATGGAAGACAGTACGAAGCCAAACAGTAAACAGTCATCACTTAGTGAAGCCAATTAGATCAGAAAAGTGGGAAATGACTTCACGAAGACAAACTGTAAAGTAAAGGGAAGTGTGAGATAGAACCAGTTGCTTGGTGAAGACAGGGATACCAGTTCCAGTTGCTATGACAACTGTACATCTGGTTGGGGAGGCTGAGGTTTAACTCAGAAGACCGCGTCTTCACCTTATTCCCCTTGAGCTAAGGACACCCAGTCCTCGCCCAATCACTCTGGTAAGTCTTCAAGGTAGACTTCGAAACCTTCAGAGACATCGTTCACTGGCAATCCACAATGGCTCTTGGATGCTCAGAACGCGACGCCTAACCGGCTAGAGGATTCACATTCCTCAACTGTAAGAATTCTTCAGGTCACATGGACAGAAAGACTTCAGTGATGCCTAACACTCTTTGGCTTTGGGTGTTTTGGGCTTTGTCCTCGCAAGGTTCTCTCTCTCAAATGCTTCGGAGGTGGGTTGCTCTCAACCGACAAAAGTCGTGCACTAACTCTAAGCAGCCACCAATTTATGGTGTAGGGGTGGGCTATTTATAGCCCGGAGGCAACCCTACATGATATGTCCGAAATGACCATGGGTCACTAAGGAACTGACACGTGTCCAACGGTCGATTTTCAAACACACGCAGCAACTTGACTTGGGCTACAAGTAAACCTGAGTCATCCAGCTCTGAATAAGATTTGGTCTCATTGTCTTCGCTCGAAGACATAGGATTTTGGTTGAGCATCACTTCAGTCACTCTGACTTTGTTCACTTGGACTCCACTTAATAGTACGGTAGTTCCTATGACTCAAGAAAGAAGGAAAGGAAACTACGAAACAACTATGTCTTCGCACTCCATAGTATTCACATGAATGTCTTCTCTTGTCATAATCTTCACTATGAATGTCTTCACAAACCACCATTGTCTTCAATGTCTTCACACATTTTTAGGGGTCATCTCTGGTAGTAAACCGAATCAATAAGGGACTACTAACTATGTTATCCTGCAATTCTCACAAACACATTAGTCCCTCAACCAAGTTTGTCGTCAATACTCCAAAACTAACTAGGGGTGGCACTAGATGCACTTACAGTGTGGCGATGTGAGAGAGAAGCCCGCCGAAACTATCAAAGAGGCCAATGATATTCCGATTGGCTTCCCGACTGCCATCTAGCCTTGGAGCAGCTGGACAGGGGTTGAAGGCAATCCCCAGTTCCTTCTTATTATGAGCGACAGAAGCTCTTGCAAACTGAAGATTTTGCTCAAACAGTTCATCATCATGACACCATCAAAGACTGGATGGGTCGGCATCTGCTGGCTGAGGTCCCCGGACCATGCAAGCATAGAAGCCATAGGCAATAGCTTCAGGCTTCGTCTTGGGCATAATCTTCTTGTAAACAATATCGGCCCAGGGTGGCCTTACTGCATTCTTCTTAGCATATTCATTGATGACGAAGTTATACAGAAACCATTGCTCTACCCAATATCTTTGAATCCATTGGACTCGAGTTTTGCATTCTCCATTGGTTTCTTCTGGTTCAGACTTGTACTCTTTGTAGATGTCTGGTGGCAAGTCCAAAGCAGTAATACCACGGCGTTGCCTACCACCTTTCCTTGCAGACATGTCAGTTGCCATTATATTCAGACTGAAAGGCTTCACAACAATGATTGGCTTCAGACGACTGGTCAGTCAAGAACTAGCTTCAGGAGACTCAATATGATGATGTACGAATTCTGCAAATGAATGCAGACTATGAGAACCAAAGGATTCTCCCATGGACATGTACCTGTGACAGCATTAGAGATGTGAGGGAAGGGGAAGAGGTCATATGCATTCTCAGAGGATTTTGAAGATAAATTAGTTTGAAGACATTGACCTCATAGTGCGAAGACATTCACTTATCTGAAGTGAGTTGGTTCCAGATTTGTACGAATCCATGAATAAGTACAGGTGAGGAATCTAACTAGTTGTGAGGCATAAGTGAATATACTTGCAAGATATGAGATCCAAAAACGTAAGGAAGTAGATCTAGAAGTTTCGAAACCACATTTGGAAGAAGAGGATGGATTCAGCAAATCGAATAAGCCGTAAAAAGCGAGTTTATTTACCGCACGAAGAACTGCTAGACGAGGCGAAGAGGATGTCAAGTAGTCCAATCTCCCGCGCCCTAACTTGGCGGCGGAAGGCACCTAAGACAGCGGCGGCAAAGACGAGGTCCATGGTCGGTATGAAGACGGCGTCGAAGAGGTCGCAGCAGCTAAGCGCTTCATCTCCGGCGTCGACAGGGGCTAGTGGTAGCGCTAGGGTTTGAGCGAGTTGGTGAGGTGGGAGAAGGAGATAATGACCGCGCGATTGGAGTATTTATAAGGTGAAGGGCGGCGCAACGCAATTACGCAGGTGCCATTGGCGGTTCACATTTGGTGGACACGTGGCATGCATGCAACTAACTAAGAGTTGAGCCATGTTCCCACATGCGCCTGGTTTATCGGGTGGTCGCTACGGCTTCTCCAGTTTTCAGGAAAATGAGATAAGGCATTAAAAATAGTTTTAAATGTGTGCCACTGTATCTTCTGCTGATGAGGACACATTGAAGACATTTGACAAGTGTCAACAGAATGCATATGAAGTGACAGATAGAATTTGAGGAGATAGCACAGAAGGGGTTAGGGTCCAATCGCATTCACTTATATCAGAAAATGGCAAGTTTGAAGACATAGCTATAAGTGAATGTTGCAGAGGACAGAACACACACACACACACACAGAGATAAAATATGAAGACAAATCAATGTCGATGACAAACAAAATATGAAGATAATGCAATCTTAACGGCAAATGAAAATCTTCGAGAAAGTTTGGTGGTTGCGTTACCGACTGTGTAGGAAGTATTAGACCCGGACACGACGCACAATTATCGTGACGCTCCAAAGTCAAATTCCACATTAATGTATTCACATGTAGAGGGTAAGTCTTCATGAATTGAATATGTATGATATGTCTCCAACGTATCTACTTTTTCTAACGCTTTTCCTCTTGTTTTGGACTCTAATTTGCATGATTTGAATGAAACTAACCCCGGACTGACGCTATTTTCAGCAGAACTACCATGGTGTTGTTTTTTGTGTAGAAATAAAAGTTATCGGAATGGAATAAAACTTTGTGAGGATTTTTTATACAATAAAAGAGAATTTCTAGAGCCAAGAGTCACCTGAGGGGTCACCTGGGTGGGCACAACCCACCAGGGCATGCCTGCCCTCCCAGGCGCGGCCAGGTGGGTTGTCCCCACCTGGTGGCCCTGCAGACCCTGAAACCAACGCTATAAAATCCTATTTTTGCAGAAAAAATCAGGGAGAAAGAATTATCATGATCCACGAGATGGAGCCGCCGTCACCCCCTGTGCTTCATCGGGAGGCCACATATGGAGTTCGTTTGGGGCTCCGGAGAGGGGGGTCTTCATTCTTCGTCATCACCAACCCTTCTCCATCGCCAATTCCATGATGCTCCCCACTGGGAGTTAGTAATTCATTCCTAGGCTCACTGGTCGGTGAGGAGTTGGATGAGATTCATCATGTAATCTAGTTAGTTTTGTTAGGGCTTGATCCCTAGTATCCACTATGTTCTGAGATTGATGTTGCTATGACTTTGCCATGCTTAATGCTTGTCACTTTGGGCCCAGGTGCCATGATTTGAGATCTGAACCGTTCATGTTATCACCACTATATCCATGTTCTAGATCCGATCTTGCAAGTTATAGTCACCTACTACGTGTTATGATCCGGCAACCCTGGAGTGACAATAGTCGGGACCACTCCCGGTGATGACTGTAGTTTGTGGAGTTCATGTATTCACCGTGTGCTAATGCTTTGTTCCGATTCTCTATTAAAAGGAGGCTTTAATATCCATTAGTGAACAATTGGACCCTGCTCCCACGGGAGGGTAGGACAAAAGATGTCATGCAAGTTCTTTCCATAAGCACGTATGACTATTTATGGAATACATGCCTACATTATATTTATGAACTGGAACTAGTGATGTACCGCCCTAGGTTATGACTGTCACATGATGAATATCATCCAACAAATTACCGATCCAATGCCTACGAATTTATCTTATATTGTTCTTTCTAAGTTACTACTGCTATGGTTACTATTGCACTTGCTACAAAATTACTTCTATCACTGTTACCGTTGCTATTGCTATTGCTACTACTACCAAAACTATCATATTACTGTGCTACTGATCACTTTGTTGTAGATAATTAATCTCCAGGTGTGACTGAATTGACAACCCAGTTGCTAATACTTATAAATATTCTTTGGATCCCCTTGTGTCGAATCTATAAATTTGGGTTGAGTACTCTACCATTGAAAACTTTTGCGATCCCCTATACTTGTGGGTTATCAATATACGTTACTTCGTCTGTTGCACATCTAAGTCATCAACATGCATAAGCATTAGGATGTGTGTCCATTCATAGGACATTCGATGATTCTAAGATATTTAGCTCACACCGCAGCTTGCAAAACCTTTTCTCACCCAAGGGCTTCGTGAAGATATCTGCCAATTGCTCTTCAGTGTTGACGTGAATGATATCAATATCTTCCTTCATGACATGATCTCTGAGAAAGTGATGACATATCTGAATGTTCTTTGTCTTCGAGTGCTGAACTGGATTGTTGGCAATCTTGATGGCGCTTTCATTGTCATAGTAGAGTGGCACATGCTTCACGTGGATGCCATAGTCCTTGAGAGTTTGATTCATCCAGAGAAGCTGAGCGCAGCATGATTGATACGTCTCCAACGTATCTATAATTTTCGATTGCTCCACGCTATATTATCTACTGTTTTGGACATTATTGGGCTTTATTATCCATTTTTACACTATTTTTGGGACTAACCTATTAATCGGAGGCCCGGCCCAGAATTGTTGTTTTTTGCCTATTTCAGGGTTTCGAAGAAAAGGAATATCAAACGGAGTCCAAACGGAATGAAACCTTTGGGAACGTGATTTTCTCACCGAACATGATCCAGGGGACTTGGACCCTACGTCAAGAAACAAGGGAGGAGGCCACGAGGTAGGGGGCGCGCCTACCCCCCCCCCCCCAGGCGCACCCTCCACCCTCGTGGGCCCCCTGTTGCTCCACTGACATACTCCTTCCTCCTATATATACCTACGTACCCCCAAACGATCAGATACAGAGCCAAAACCCTAATTCCACCGCCGCAACTTTCTGTATCCAGGAGATCCCATCTTGGGGCCTATTCCAGAGCTCTGCCGGAGGGGGTATCCATCACGGAGAGCTTCTGCATCATCACCATAGCCCCTCCGATGAAGTGTGAGTGGTTCACCTCAGACCTACGGGTCCATAGTTATTAGCTAGATGCTTCTTCTCTCTTTTTGGATCTCAATACAATGTTCTCCCCCTCTCTTGTGGAGATCTATTCGATGTAATCTTATTTTTGCGGTGTGTTTGTTGAGACTGATGAATTGTGGGTTTATGATCAAGTCTATCTATGAACAATATTTGAATCTTCTCTGAATTCTTTTATGTATGATTGGTTATCTTTGCAACTTTCTTCGAATTATCAGTCTGGTTTGGCCTACTAGATTGATCTTTCTTGCAATGGGAGAAGTGCTTAGCTTTGGGTTCAATCTTGCGGTGTCCTTTCCTAGTGACAGTAGGGGCAGCAAGGCACGTACTATATTGTTGTCATCGAGGATAACAAGGTAGGGTTTTCATCATATTGCATGAGTTTATCCCTCTACATCATGTCATCTTGCTTAAGGCGTTACTCTGTTTTCATTAACTTAAGACTCTAGATGCATGCTGGATATCGGTCGATGAGTGGAGTAATAGTAGTAGATGCAGGTAGGAGTCGGTCTACTCTTCTCGGACGTGATGCCTATATACATGATCATGCCTAGATATTCTCATAACTATGCTCAATTCTGTCAATTGCTCAACAGTAATTTGTTCACCCACCGTAGAATACTTATGCTCTTGAGAGAAGCCACTAGTGAAACCTATGGCCCTCGGGTCTATCTTCATGATATTAATCTTCCAATCCTTAGTTATTTATTTTGCTTTTATTTTACTTTGCATCTTTATCATAAAAATACCAAAAATATTATCTTATCATATCTATCAGATCTCACTCTCGTAAGTGGCCGTGTAGGGATTGACAACCCCTTATCACGTTGGTTGCGAGGATTTATTTGTTTTGTGTATGTACGAGTGACTCGCGTGTAGCCTCCTACTGGATTGATACTTTGGTTCTCAAAAAACTGAGGGAAATACTTACGCTACTCTGCTGCATCATCCCTTCCTCTTCGGGGAAAAACCAACGCAGTGCTCAAGAGGTAGCAAGAAGGATTTCTGGCGCCGTTGCCGGGGAGTCTACGCAAAAGTCAATATACCAAGTACCCATCACAATTCCTATCTCCCGCATTACATTATTTACCATTTGCCTCTCGTTTTCCTCTCCCCCGCTTCACCCTTGCCGTTTTATTCGCCCTCTCTCTCTATCCTCCCTCTCTTTTCCCGTTTGCCTCTTTTTTCCCGCTTGCTTTTTGTTTGCTTGTGTGTTGGTTTGCTTGCTTGTATCAATGGCTCTACCCCGATTTGGTGATCTTCACCTTAAAAGGTTAGAAGAAATCAAAAACAATGTTAGGAGTTTTATGGTCTTGCTATTCAAGCACAATAGTTTCTTTAGAAACGAGCTTAAGGAACAAAAAAGTTTTATGAGTTTTATGAATAAAGAGCTCGATGATATGTCTAAAGAATTTGATGGTTTAATATCCCAAATTGCTCATCTTGAGAAATTGACTGCTGAAATTTTGGATAAGCAGGCTACCTTAGTTAATAGGATGGCCGCTAAACCGGATCCCTATGAAAATAAATACGAAGATCTAAAAGTTATTGATGTGTCCCCTATTGAATCTTTGTTTTGCAATATGAATCTTAATAATGATGGGACTGAATATGATCCACCTTTACCTAGAAGGCGTTCCAAGAATTCGGAGTTTTTAGATCTTGATGCTAAAATTGATGTAAGTGGGATCGAAGAAATTAAAACCCTAGATGTTGCTAAACCCACTATTTTGGATTTAAAGGAATTTAATTATGAAAATTGCTCTTTGATTGATTGTATTTCCTTGTTGCAATCTGTGCTAAATTCTCCTCACGCTTATAGTCAAAATAAAGCGATTACTAAACATATCGTTGATGCCTTGATGCAATCTTATGAAGAAAAAAACTTGAATTGGAAGTTTCTATCCCTAGATACGATGAGTGGGAACCAACTATTAAAATTAAGATTAAAGATCATGAGTTTTATGCTTTATGTGATTTGGGTGCTAGTGTTTCCACGATTCCAAAGACTTTGTGTGATTTGTTAGGTTTCCGTGATTTTGATGATTGCTCTCTAAACATGCATCTTGCGGATTCCACTATTAAGAAACCTATGGGAAGAATTAATGACATTCTTATTGTTTCAAATAGGAATTATGTGCCCATAGATTTTATTGTTCTTGACATAGATTGCAATCCTTCATGTCCTATTATTCTTGGTAGACCTTTCCTTAGAACGATTGGTGCAATTATTGATATGAAGGAAGGAAATATTAGATTCCAATTTCCGTTAAGGAAAGGCATGGAAAAATTTCCTAGAAAGAAAATTAAATTACCTTATGAATCTATTATGAGAGCCACTTATGGATTGCCTACCAAAGATGGCAATACCTAGATCTATCCTTGCTTTTTATGCCTAGCTATGGTCGTTAAACGATAGCGCTTGTTGGGAGGCAACCCAATTTTATTTTTATTCCTTGATTTTTTTCTCCTCTTTAGTAATAATAATTTATATAGCCTCTGTTTAGGTTGTGTTTTTTGTGTTTAGTTAGTGTTTGTGCCAAGTAGAACCGTTGGGAAGACTTGAGGAAAGTCTTGATATCTTGCTGTAAAAAACAAAAACTTTAGCGCTCACCAGAACTGCTGCCATTTTTATTTGGAAAGTGCTGTGTAGTTAATTATTTTTGAATATGATTAATAGATAAATTCCTCACGTCCAAAAATTTATTTTAGAATTTTTGGGGTTCCATATCTTGCGCTAGCTACAGATTACTACAGACTGTTCTGTTTTTGACAGATTCTGTTTTTCGTGTGTTGTTTGCTTATTTTGATGAATCTATGGCTAGTAAAATAGTTTATAAACCATATAGAAGTTGGAATACATTAGGTTTAACACAAATATAAATAAAGAATGAGTTTATTACAGTACCTTGAAGTGGTCTTTTATTTTCTTTCGCTAACGGAGCTCACGAGATTTTCTACTTTAAGTTTTGTGTTGTGAAGTTTTCAAGTTTTGGGTAAGGATTTGATGGATTATGGAACAAGGAGTGGCAAGAGCCTAAGCTTGGGGATGCCCATGGCATCCCCAAGATAACTTAAGGACACCTAAAAGCAAAAGCTTGGGGATGCCCCGGAAGGCATCCCCTCTTTTCGTCTACTTCTATCGATAACTTTACTTGGAGCTATATTTTTATTCACCACATGATATGTGTTTTGCTTGGAGCGTCTTGTATGATTTGAGTCTTTCCTTTTTAGTTTACCACAATCATCCTTGCTGTACACACCTTTTGAGAGAGCCATACATGATTTGAAATTTGTTAGAATAGTATATGTGCTTCGCTTATATCATTTAAGTTATATAGTTTTGCTCTAGTGCTTCACTTATATCTTTTAGAGCACGGTGGTGGATTTGTTTTATAGAAACTATTGATATCTCATGCTTCACTTAGATTATTTTGAGAGTCTTAAATAGCATGGTAATTTTCTTAAATAATCCTAATATTCTAGGTGTTCAAGATGAATAAAATTTTTCTTATGAGTGTTTTGAATACTAAGAGAAGTTTGATGCTTGATGATTGTTTTGAGATATAATATCAAAGTCATGCTAGTTGAGTAGTTGTGAATTTGAGAAATGCTTGTGTTGAAGTTTGCAAGTCATGTAGCATGCACGTATGGTAAATGTTGTGTAACAAATTTGAAACATGAGGTGTTATTTGATTGTCTTCCTTATGAGTGGCGGTCGGGGACGAGCGATGGTATTTTCCTACCAATCTATCCCCCTAGGAGCATGTGTGTAGTGCTTTGGTTTTTGATTACTTGTAGATTTTGCAGTAAGTATGTGAGTTCTTTATGACTAATGTTGAGTCCATGGATTATACGCACTCTCACCCTTCCATCATTGCTAGCCTCTTCGATACCGTGCATTGCCCTTCCTCACATTGAGAGTTGGTGCAAACTTCGCTGGTGCATCCAAACCCCGTGATATGATACGCACTTTAACACATAAACCTCCTTATATCTTCCTCAAAACAGCCACCTTACCTACCTATTATGGCATTTCCATAGCCATTCCGAGATATATTGCCATGCAACTTTCCACCATTCCGTTCATCATGACACATTCATCATTGTCATATTGCTTAGCATGATCATGTAGTTGACATAGTATTTGTGGAAAAGCCACCGTTCATAATTCTTTCATACATGTCACTCTTGGTTCATTGCATATCCCGGTACACCACCAGAAGCATTCATATAAAGTCATATCTTGTTCTAAGTATCGAGTTGTAATCATTGAGTTGTAAATAAATAGAAGTGTGATGATCATCATTAATAGAGCATTGTCCCAAAAAAAGAGAAAGGTCAAATAAAAAAATATAAAGAAGGGACAATGCTACTATCCTTTTTCCACACTAGTGCTTCAAAGTAGCACCATAATCTTCATGATAGAGAGTCTTTTGTTTTGTCACTTTCATATACTAGTGGGAAATTTTTCATTATAGAACTTGGCTTGTATATTCCAACAATGGGCCTCCTCAAGTGCCCTAGGTCTTCGTGAGCAAGCAAGTTGGATGCACACCCACTTAGTTTCTTTTGTTGAGCTTTCATACATTTATAGCTCTAGTGCATCTGTTGCATGGCAATCCCTACTCCTTGCATTAATATTAATCGATGGGAATCTCCATAGCCCATTGATTAGCCCCGTTGATGTGAGACTTTCTCCTTTTTTGTCTTCTCCACATGACCCCCATCATCATATTCTATTCCACCCATAGTGCTATATCCATGGCTCGCGCTCATATATTGCGTGAAAGTTCATAGGTTTGAGATTACTAAAGTAGGAAACAATTGCTTGGCTTGTCATCGGGGTTGTGCATGATGAGAGCATTCTTGTGTGACGAAAATGGAGCATGACTAAACTATATGATTTTGTAGGGATGAACTTTCTTTGGCCATCTTATTTTGAGAGGACATAATTTCTTAGTTAGTATGCTTGAAGTATTATTATTTTTATGTTAATATGAACTTTTATCTTGAATCTTTCGGATCTGAATATTCATACCACAATTAAGAAGAATTACATTAAAATTATGCCAAGTAGCACTCCGCATCAAAAATTCTATTTTTATCATTTACCTACTCGAGGACGAGCAGGAATTAATCTTGGGGATGCTTGATACGTCTCCAACGTATCTATAATTTTTGATTGCTCCATGTTATATTATCTACTATTTTGGACATTATTAGGCTTTATTATCCACTTTTATATTATTTTTGGGACTAACCTATTAACTGGAGGCCCAACCCAGAATTGTTGTTTTTTTGCCTATTTCAGGGTTTCGAAGAAAAGGAATATCAAACGGAGTCCAAACGGAATGAAACCTTCGGGAACGTGATTTTCTCACCGAACATGATCCAGGGGACTTGGACCCTATGTCAAGAAACAAGGGAGGAGGCCACGAGGTAGGGGCGCGCCTACCCCCCCCCCCCCCCCCAGGCGCGCCCTCCACCCTCGTGGGCCCCCTGCTGCTCCACCGGCGTACTCCTTCCTCCTATATATACCTACGTACCCCCAAACAATCAGATACGGAGCCAAAACCCTAATTCCACCGCCACAACTTTCTGTATCCAGGAGATCACATCTTGGGGCCTATTCCAGAGCTCCGCCGGAGGGGGTATCCATCACGGAGGGCTTCTACATCATCACCACTATATCCATGTTCTAGATCCGATCTTGCAAGTTATAGTCACCTACTACGTGTTATGATCCGGCAACCCTGGAGTGACAATAGTCGGGACCACTCCCGGTGATGACTGTAGTTTGTGGAGTTCATGTATTCACCGTGTGCTAATGCTTTGTTCCGATTCTCTATTAAAAGGAGGCTTTAATATCCATTAGTGAACAATTGGACCCTGCTCCCACGGGAGGGTAGGACAAAAGATGTCATGCAAGTTCTTTCCATAAGCACGTATGACTATTTACGGAATACATGCCTACATTATATTTATGAACTGGAACTAGTGATGTACCGCCCTAGGTTATGACTGTCACATGATGAATATCATCCAACAAATTACTGATCCAGTGCCTACGAATTTATCTTATATTGTTCTTTCTAAGTTACTACTGCTATGGTTACTATTGCACTTGCTACAAAATTACTTCTATCACTGTTACCGTTGCTATTGCTATTGCTACTACTACCAAAACTATCATATTACTGTGCTACTGATCACTTTGTTGTAGATAATTAATCTCCAGGTGTGACTGAATTGACAACCCAGTTGCTAATACTTATAAATATTCTTTGGATCCCCTTGTGTCGAATCTATAAATTTGGGTTGAGTACTCTACCATTGAAAACTTTTGCGATCCCCTATACTTGTGGGTTATCAATATACGTTACTTCGTCTGTTGCACATCTAAGTCATCAACATGCATAAGCATTAGGATGTGTGTCCATTCATAGGACATTCGATGATTCTAAGATATTTAGCTCACACCGTAGCTTGCAAAACCTTTTCTCACCGAAGGGCTTCATGAAGATATCTGCCAATTGCTCTTCAGTGTTGACGTGAATGATATCAATATCTTCCTTCATGACATGATCTCTGAGAAAGTGATGACATATCTGAATGTTCTTTGTCTTCGAGTGCTGAACTGGATTGTTGGCAATCTTGATGGCGCTTTCATTGTCATAGTAGAGTGGCACATGCTTCACGTGGATGCCATAGTCCTTGAGAGTTTGCTTCATCCAGAGAAGCTGAGCGCAGCATGATTGATACGTCTCCAACGTATCTATAATTTTCGATTGCTCCACGCTATATTATCTACTGTTTTGGACATTATTGGGCTTTATTATCCATTTTTACACTATTTTTGGGACTAACCTATTAATCGGAGGCCCGGCCCAGAATTGTTGTTTTTTGCCTATTTCAGGGTTTCGAAGAAAAGGAATATCAAACGGAGTCCAAACGGAATGAAACCTTTGGGAACGTGATTTTCTCACCGAACATGATCCAGGGGACTTGGACCCTACGTCAAGAAACAAGGGAGGAGGCCACGAGGTAGGGGGCGCGCCTACCCCCCCCCCCCCCCAGGCGCACCCTCCACCCTCGTGGGCCCCCTGTTGCTCCACTGACATACTCCTTCCTCCTATATATACCTACGTACCCCAAACGATCAGATACAGAGCCAAAACCCTAATTCCACCGCCGCAACTTTCTGTATCCAGGAGATCCCATCTTGGGGCCTATTCCAGAGCTCTGCCGGAGGGGGTATCCATCACGGAGAGCTTCTGCATCATCACCATAGCCCCTCCGATGAAGTGTGAGTGGTTCACCTCAGACCTACGGGTCCATAGTTATTAGCTAGATGCTTCTTCTCTCTTTTTGGATCTCAATACAATGTTCTCCCCCTCTCTTGTGGAGATCTATTCGATGTAATCTTATTTTTGCGGTGTGTTTGTTGAGACTGATGAATTGTGGGTTTATGATCAAGTCTATCTATGAACAATATTTGAATCTTCTCTGAATTCTTTTATGTATGATTGGTTATCTTTGCAACTTTCTTCGAATTATCAGTCTGGTTTGGCCTACTAGATTGATCTTTCTTGCAATGGGAGAAGTGCTTAGCTTTGGGTTCAATCTTGCGGTGTCCTTTCCTAGTGACAGTAGGGGCAGCAAGGCACGTACTATATTGTTGTCATCGAGGATAACAAGATAGGGTTTTCATCATATTGCATGAGTTTATCCCTCTACATCATGTCATCTTGCTTAAGGCGTTACTTTGTTTTCATTAACTTAAGACTCTAGATGCATGCTGGATATCGGTCGATGAGTGGAGTAATAGTAGTAGATGCAGGTAGGAGTCGGTCTACTCTTCTCGGACGTGATGCCTATATACATGATCATGCCTAGATATTCTCATAACTATGCTCAATTCTGTCAATTGCTCAACAGTAATTTGTTCACCCACCGTAGAATACTTATGCTCTTGAGAGAAGCCACTAGTGAAACCTATGGCCCTCGGGTCTATCTTCATGATATTAATCTTCCAATCCTTAGTTATTTATTTTGCTTTTATTTTACTTTGCATCTTTATCATAAAAATACCAAAAATATTATCTTACCATATCTATCAGATCTCACTCTCGTAAGTGGCCGTGTAGGGATTGACAACCCCTTATCGCGTTGGTTGCAAGGATTTATTTGTTTTGTGCAGGTACGAGGGACTCGCGCGTAGCCTCCTACTGGATTGATACCTTGGTTCTCAAAAACTGAGGGAAATAATTACGCTACTCTGTTGCATCATCCCTTCCTCTCCGGGGAAAAACCAACACAGTGCTCAAGAGGTAGCAATGATCCAGTAGCCATGTATTCAGATTTAGTAGTGGAGAGCGATACATAGTTCAGCTTCTTTGAAGACCAACAGACAAGAGATCATCCAAGAAAGTGACATGTGCCTGATGTGGACTTGCAATCAACCTTGTCACTAGCATAATCAGCATCTAAGAATCCAACTAGATCAAAGTATGAGCCCATTGGATACCATAATCCTAGTGTTGGGGTGTAAGCCAAATATCTAAGAATTCGCTTCACAGCGAGGTGATGCGATTCCTTTGGTGCCTCTTGGAATAGAGCACACATGCAAACACTAAGCATTATATCAGGTCTGGATGCACATACGTACAATAAAGAACCAATCATGCAGTGGTATACCTTTTGATCGAAATCTTTACCATTGTCATCAGGGCCCAATTGGCCTTTGGTTGGCATTGGCGTCGTGTACCCTTTGCAGTCTTCCATTCCAAACTTCTTCAGGAAATCTTTGAGGTACTTCTCTTGTGATATGAAGATGTCATTTCTTTGCTGACGGATTTGAAGACCAAGGAATAACTTTGGCTCACCCATCATGGACATTTGATATTGCTCTTGCATCATATGTCAAAATTCATCACTGTATCTCTTATCAGTGCATCCAAAGATAATGTCATACACATAGATTTGGCATACAAACAGTTCACCATCATATGTATTTGTGAAGAGAGTAGGATCTAGGGAACCAGGTTTGAAGCTTTTGCTCTTCAGGAAGTCTTTGAGCGTGTCATACCAGCGTGATGTGCTTGTATGAGGCCATACAGTGCCTTGTTGAGGTTGAACACCATATCAGGACACTTTGGATCTTCAAAACCATGTCGTTGTGCAACATACATTCTTCTTCGATTTTGTCATTGAGGAAGGCACTCTTTACTTACATTTGGTACAGAATAATGTTTTTCTGGTTGGCATAGGCTAGCAGTATGCTAATGGCTTCAAGCCTAGCCACAGGAGCAAAGGTTTCGTCAAAGTCAATCCCTTCCACTTGCATGTAACCTTGGGCAATGAGACGAGCCTTCTTTCTGACAACTTGACCATGCTTATCTTGTTTGTTGTGATAGATACATTTGGTGCTGATGATATTGTGCTTGCGAGGTTCAGGACACTTTACTAGATCCCATACATTATTCAGCTCAAACTGTTGAAGCTATTCTTGCATTGCTTGGATCCATTCAGGTTCCATGAAGGCTTCATCAACTTTCTTGGGTTCAGATATAGAGACAAATGCAAAGTGCCCACAGAAATTTGCTAGTTGTATTTCTCTTGAACGTGTGATTGGACCAAGTGCATTGATACTATCAATTTTCTTCTCAATCTGGACTTCATTTGCAACCCGAAGATGTACTAGATGAAGATTTTAACCTTGCTGGTCATTGTCTTCATCTTCAGCATTGGCTTCAGGCTGAGCATTGTCTTCACACTGATTAGGTGCAGAAATGATGATTTCCTCTTCAGCCTGTTCCTCGGTGGCTATGATTTCTCCAGTACCCATTAGCTTGATAGATTCACTTGGTGCAGCTTCAACTAGCACTTTTGGCAGGTGCTCTCTTTGCGAGGCCTTAGTCTCATTGTACCGCACATCCACAGTTTCAACCACTTTATAGTGAAAGAGGTTGAAGACTCTGTAGGTGAGCAAATCCTTTCCGTAACTAAGCATAAAACCTTCATGTGCTTTCGGTGCAAATTTTGAAGTGTGATGTGGATCCTTGGTACAGCACCTAGCACCAAAGACCTTGAAGTAGCAGACATTTTGCTTCTTATGAGTCAGAAGTTCATAGGATGTCTTCTTGAAGAACTTATGAAGATAAACATGGTTGATGATGTGGCAAGCAGTATCAATGGCTGATATGTCCATTTTACAGCATGCTTTTTTATCGATATTTTATTGCATTATGGGCTGTTATTTCACATTATGTCACAATACTTATGCCTATTCTCTCTTATTTTACAAGGTTTACATGAAGAGGGAGAATGCCGGCAGGTGGAATTCTGGGCTGGAAAAGGAGCAAATATTAGAGACCTATTCTGCACAGCTCCAAAAGTCCTGAAACTTCACGGAAGTTATTTCCAGAATATATAAAAAATATTGAGCGAAGAAAGTTCCAGAGGGGGGCCACACCCTGGCCACGAGGGTGGGGGCGCGCCCCCTGCCTCGTGGGCCCCCTGGGGGCCCTCCGATTCCCATCTTTGGCTATATGGAGTCTTTCGTCAAGGAAAAAAATTATAAGCAAGCTTTCGGGAAGAAACTCCGCCGCCACGAGGAGGAACCTTGGCGGAACCAATCTAGGGCTCCGGCAGAGCTGTTCTGTCGGGGAAACTTCCCTCCGGGAGGGGGAAATCATCACCATCGTCATCACCAACGATGCTCTCATCGGGAGGGGGTCGATCTCCATCAACATCTTCACCAGCACCATCTCATCTCAAACCCTAGTTCATCTCTTGTATCCAATCTTTGTATCCAAACCTCAGATTGATACCTGTGGGTTGCTAGTAGTGTTGATTATTCCTTCTAGTTGATGCTAGTTGGTTTACTTGGTGGAATATTATATGTCCAGATCCATTATGCATATTAATACCCCTCTGATTATGAACATGAATATGCTTTGTGAGTAGTACCGTTTGTTCCTGAGGACATGGGAGAAGTCTTGCTATAAGTAGTCATGTGAATTTGGTATTCGTTCAATATTTTGATGAGATGTATGTTGTCATCCCTCTAGTGGTGTCATGTGAACGTTGACTACATGACACTTCACCATTGTTTGGGCCTAGAGGGAGGCATTTGGAAGTAATAAGTAGATGATGGGTTGCTAGAGTGACAGAAGCTTAAACCATAGTTTATGTGTTGCTTCGTAAGGGGCTGATTTGGATCCATATGTTTCATGCTATGGTAAGGTTTACCTTAATACTTCTGTTGTAGTTGCGGATGCTTTCAATGGGGGTTAATCATAAGTGGGATGCTTTTCCAAGTAAGGACAGTACCCAAGCACCGGTCCACCCACATATCAAATTATCAAAGTACCAAACGTGAATCATATGAACATGATGAAAACTAGCTTGACGATATTCCCATGTGTCCTCGGGAGCGCTTTCCTTCATATAAAAGTTTGTCCAGGCTTGTCCTTTGCTACAAAAAGGATTGGGCCATCTTGCTGCACCTTATTTACTTTTATTACTTGCTACTCGTTACAAATTACCCTATCACAAAACTATCTGTTACCGATAATTTTAGTGCTTGCAGAGAATACCTTACTGAAAACTGCTTATCATTTCCTTCTGCTCCTTGTTGGGTTCGACACTCTTACTTATTGAAAAGGCTACGATAGATCCCCTACACTTGTGGGTCATCAAGACTATTTTCTGGTGCCGTTGCCGGGGAGTGAAGCGCCTTTGGTAGGCGGAATTTGGTATGGAAAAATTTATATAGTGTGCTGAAATTTACTGTCACTTGTTACTATGGAAATAATCCTTTGAGGGGCTTGTTCGGGGTATCTTCACCCCGACCAGTAGAGCAAAGATTTTCTCCTCAACATACTGAACCTACTGAAAATGTTTACTTTTAAATTCCTTCGGGTATGATAGAGAAACTGCTAGCTAATTCTTTTGCAGGAGATGGAACATTGCATCCCGATTTACAGTTAATCTATGTGGATGAAGTTTGTGGATTATTTAAGCTTGCAGGTATGCCCGATGATTTTATAAAGAAGAAGGTCTTCCCTTTATCTTTGAAGGGATAGGCATTGACATGGTATAGGCTATGTGATGATATGGGATCATGGGACTACAAGCGATTGAAATTGGATTTCATCAGAAGTTTTATCCTATGCATCTTGTTCATCGTGATCGTAATTATATATAAAAATTTTGGCCTCACGAAGGAGAAAGCATTGCTCAAGCTTGGGGGAGGCTTAAGTCAATGTTATATTCATGCCCCAATCATGAGCTCTCAAGAGAAATGATTATCCAATTTTTTATGCCCGGCTTTCTCTCAGTAATCGCTCCATGCTCGATACTTCTTGTACTGAATCTTTTATGATGAAGACTATTGAATTCAAATGGCATTTATTGGAAAGAATTAAACACAACTCTGAAGATTGGGACCTCGACGAAGGTAAGGAGTCAGGTATAACACCTAAGTTTGATTGTGTTAAGTCTTTTATGGATACCGATGTTTTCCGTGAATTTAGCACTAAATATGGACTTGACTCTGAGATAGTAGCTTCTTTTTGTGAATCCTTTGCTACTCATGTTGATCTCCCTAAGGAGAAGTGGTTTAAATATAATCCTCCCATTGAAGTGAAAGTAGTTTCTCCTATTAAAGTTGAAGAAAAGACTATCACTTATGATGATCCTATTGTTCCTGCTGCTTATATTGAGAAGCCACCTTTCCCTGTTAGAATAAAGGATCATGCTAAAGCTTCAACTGTGGTTAACAAGAGTAATATTAAGACACCTAAACCCCCTGAGCAAATTAAAGTTGAACCTAGTATTTCTATGGTTAAAGATCTCTTGGCCGATAATATTGATGGGCATGTTATTTACTTCTGCAATGAAGCTGCTAGAATTGCTAGACCTGACACTAAAAATAAACATAGACATGTTGTAGGCATGACTGTTATTTCCGTTAAAATAGGAGATCATTGTTATCATGGCTTATGTGATATGGGTGCTAGTGCAAGTGCAATACCTCATTCCATATACAAAGAAATTATGCAAGATATTGCACCTGCTGAGATAGAAGAAATTGATGTTACAATTAAGCTTGCTAATAGAGATACTATTTCACCAGTTGGGATTGTTAGACATGTTGAAGTCTTGTGTGGGAAAGTTAAATACCCTGCTGATTTTCTTGTTCTCGGTTCTCCACAAGATGACTTTTGTCCCATTATATTTGGTAGACCCTTCTTGAATATTGTTAATGCTAAGATAGACTGCAATAAGGATATTGTTTCTGTTGGTTTAGGGGATATGTCTCATGAGTTTAATTTTGCTAAATTTTGTAGGCAACCCCATGATAAAGAATTGCCTAGTAAAGATGAAATTATTGGTCTTGCTTCTATTGTCGTGCCTCCTACTGATCCTTTAGAACAATATTTGCTAGACCATGAAAACGATATGTTTATGAATGAAAGAAGGGAAATAGATGAAGTATTCTTTAAACAGGGACCTATTCTGAAACACAACTTGCCTGCGGAAATCCTAGGGGATCCTCCTCCACCCAAGGGTGATCCCGTGTTTGAGCTTAAACCATTGCCTGATACTCTTGAATATGCTTATCTTGATGAAAAGAAGATATATCATGTTTTTATTAGTGCTAACCTTTCAGAGCATGAAGAAGAGAAATTATTGAAAACTCTGAAGAAGCACTGTGCCGCTATTGGATATACTCTTGATGATCTTAAGGGCATTAGTCCCACTCTATCTCAACACAAAATAAATTTGGAGAAATACGCCAAACTAGTTATTGATCACCAACGACGGCTAAATCCCAAGATGAAAGAAGTGGTAAGAAAAGAAATATTAAAGCTCCTTGAAGCAGGTATAATTTATCCCGTTGCTGATAGTCAGTGGGTAAGTCATGTCCATTGTGTCCCTAAGAATGGAGGTATTACTGTTGTTCCTAATGATAAAGATGAATTGATCCCACAAAGAATTATTATAGGTTATAGGATGGTAATTGATTTCCGCAAATTAAATAAAGCTACTAAAAAGGATCATTACCCTTTACCTTTTATTGATCAAATGCTAGAAAGATTATCCAAACATACACATTTTTGCTTTCTAGATGGTAACTCTGGTTTCTCTCAAATACCGGTGTCAGCTGATGATCAATAAAAGACTACTTTTACTTGCCCTTTCGGTACCTTTGCTTATAGATGTATGCCTTTTGGTTTATGTAATGCACCTGCTACCTTTCAAAGATGCATGATGGCTATATTCTCAGACTTTTGTGAAAAGATTTGTGAAGTTTTCATGGATGATTTCTCTGTTTATGGATCCTATTTTGATGATTGCTTGAGCAACCTTGATAGAGTTTTGTAGAGATGTGAAGAAACTAACCTTGTCTTGAATGGGGAGAAGTGCCACTTTATGGTTATTGACGGTATTGCCTTGGGGCATAAAATTTCTGAAAGAGGTATTGAAGTTGACAAAGCTAAAGTTGATGCTATTGAAAAGATGACGTGTCCTAAGGACATGAAAGGTATAAGAAGTTTCCTTGGTCACGCCAGTTTTTATAGGAGGTTCATTAAGGACTTCTCAAAAATTTCCCGGCCTCTGACTAACCTATTACAAAAAGATATTCATTTTGTCTTTGATGATGATTGTGTAGAAGAATTTGAAATACTTAAGAGAGCCTTGATTTCTGCACCTATTGTTCAGCCTCCTGATTGGAATTTACCCTTTGAAATCATGTGTGGTGCTAGTGAATATGCTGTAGGTGTTGTTCTAGGACAAAGAGTTGATAAGAAATTAAATGTTATTCAATATGCTAGTAAAACTCTAGACAATGCCCAGAGAAATTACGCTACTACTGAAAAAGAATTCTTAGCGGTTGTATTTGCTTGTGATAAGTTCAGACCTTATATTGTTGATTCTAAAGTAACTATTCACACTAATCATGCTGCTATTAAATATCTTATGGAAAAGAAAGATGCTAAACCTAGACTTATTAGATGGGTTCTCCTGCTACAAGAATTTGATTTGCATAATATTGATAGAAAGGGAGCTGAGAATCCCGTTGCAGACAACTTTTCTAGGTTAGAGAATGTTCTTGATGACCCACTACCTATTGATGATAGCTTTCCTGATGAACAATTAGATGTCATAAATGCTTCTCGCACTGCTCCATGGTATGCTGATTACGCTAATTACATTGTTGCTAAGTTTATACCACCTAGTTTCACATACCAACAAAAGAAAAAGTTTTTCTATGATTTAAGACATTACTTCTGGGATGACCCACAACTTTATAAAGAAGGAGTAGATGGTGTTATTAGACGTTGTGTACCTGAAGCATGAATAGGAACAGATCCTATGTAAGTGTCGCTCTGAGGCTTATGGAGGACACCATGCTGGAGATAGAACTGCACGTAAGGTATTGCAATCTGGTTTTTATTGGCCTACTCTCTTCAAGGATGCCCGTAAGTTTGTCTTATCTTGTGATGAATGTCAAAGAATTGGTAATATTAGTAGACATCAAGAAATGCCTATGAATTACTCACTCGTTATTGAACCATTTGATGTTTGGGGCTTTGATTATATGGGACTGTTTCCTTCCTCTAATGGGTATACACATATTTTAGTTGTTGTTGATTACATTACTAAGTGGGTAGAAGCTATTCCAACTAGTAGTGCTGATCATAACACCTCTATTAAGATGCTTAAATAAGTTATTTTTCTGAGGTTTGGAGTCCCTAGATATTTAATGACTGATGGTGGTTCACATTTCATTCATGGTGCTTTTCATAAAATGCTGGCTAAGTATGATGTTAATCATAGAATTGCGTCTCCATATCATCCACAGTCTAGTGGTCAAGTAGAACTTAGCAATAGAGAGCTTAAATTAATTTTCCAAAAGACTATTAATAGATCTAGAAAGAATTGGTCAAAGAAACTTGATGATGCATTATGGGCTTATAGAACTGCATATAAAAATCCTATGGGTATGTCTCCGTATAAAATGGTTTATGGTAAAGCATGTCATTTACCTCTCGAATTAGAACATAAGGCATATTGGGAAATTAAAGAGCTCAACTATGACTTTAAACTTGCCGGTGAGAAGAGGTTATTTGACATTAGCTCACTTGATGAATGGAGAACCCAGGCCTACGAGAATGCCAAACTGTTTGAAGAAAAAGTTAAAAGATGGCATGACAAAAGGATACAAAAACGTGAGTTTAATGTAGGTGATTATGTATTATTATACAACTCTCATTTAAGATTTTTTGCAGGCAAACTTCTCTCTAAATGGGAAGGTCCTTACGTCATCGAGGAGGTCTATCGTTCCAGTGCCATAAAAATCAACAACTTCGAAGGCACAAATCCGAAGGTGGTGAACGGTAAAAGAATCAAACATTATATCTCA
Source organism: Triticum aestivum (assembly GCF_018294505.1). Taxonomy (NCBI): domain Eukaryota; kingdom Viridiplantae; phylum Streptophyta; class Magnoliopsida; order Poales; family Poaceae; genus Triticum; species Triticum aestivum. Next base: position 406,018,917 of record NC_057812.1, read on the forward strand.
GGTAATTCTATAAATGTTGAAACTAATGTTATTGAAACCGTAACCCCGGAGGAATACATAAGGGACACTTTCCAGAACGTTTCAGACTCCGAAAAGGAATAGGTATGTGGTACGGTAAGTAAACCGACTCCAAAACAGTTCTAATGGCAATTTTTCTCCGTTTTGGAATATTTAAGAAAATAGGAAAATAAGAAGCAGACCAGAAAGGACACGAGGCTTGCACGAGGGTGGAGGGCGCGCCCTACCCCCTGGGCGCGCACCCTGCCTCGTGGGCACCTCGTGCGCTCTCGGGACTATGTTTTCTTGCACGATACTTCTTTTGGTCGGTAAAAATTCATTATATAATCTCCCGAAGGTTTTGACCACCGTATCACGCAAATATCTCATGTCTTTGTTTCAAGCTGTCCTGCTGCAGATTTGAGGAACATGTCGTCCTAGGATTCGGAAGGAGAAAGCTATGTGGCTCATTACCTTGCAGATCCTAAGGTCTATGGGGATGTGGAGCATTGTGGTTGGACTACGGAAGAAGAAGAGGACTATGAACCTAAGGGAAAGGAGGAGACGAGCTCAGATGAAGATGAAGTCCCATTACCCCAACCCGAGGACATGCATGTGGAGCTCAAAAAGTCAAGTCTCCCGGATGGAGCAAAGAAACCTAAGATCGAGTTTATCCCTTTTCGCCACTTGCAGGAAAACAAGCAGGAATTATGCAAAAGTATACTAAGCCTAGAGCAGGAGATCGATGACCTGCGGGATCAAAATTCTGTCCTCAAGCGCAAATTAAGGAAGAAGCCTACGCTATCAACAAAACCATCATCTTCTTTGTCAACAAAGAAGAACTGAGCATCGGGTATGGGCACTCCCCTTGGCAACTGCCAAGCTTGGGGGAGTGCCCCGGTATCGTATCACCATCACTTCTATATTTACTGTTTTTCTTAGTTCGATCCTTTTGATAATATCTTGACCTAGTAGAATAAAGTTTTAGTATGATCTAGTTGTGAGTTTGGCTTTATAATCCTTCCTATGTAATCGAGTTTGTGAGCTATATATGATAAAGATTAGTGTTCAGTCAAGGGCTTGATTATTTTGCTATGATCTTGAGGGAATAAAATAAAAGAAAAAGAAATAAAGAGAAATAAAGAGATCATATGGATCTTATGGAGAGTAATGAGCTCACATATAAAGAGTATGATGAATTAACGTTGTTGAGAGTTGACAAACATAGTTTTGGTCATCGTTGCAATTAATAGGAAGTACTAAAGAGAGAGAGGTTTTCACATATAAATATACTATCTTGGACATCTTTTATGATTGTGAGCACTCATTAAAGTATGATATGCTAAAGAGTTGACATTGGACAAGGAAGACAACGTAATGGGTTATGTTTTCATACATCTGAGATAAAATATATTGTCATGGATCGTCCAACATGTTGAGCTTGCCTTTCTCTCTCTTGCTAGCCAATTTCTTTGCACCAAGTAGAGATACTACTTGTGCTTCCAAATAACCCTAAACCCAGTTTTGCCATGAGAGTCCACCATACCTACCTATGGATTGAGTAAGATCCTTCAAGTAAGTTGTCATTGGTGCACGCAATAAAAATTTCTCTCTAAATATGTATGATCTATTAATGTGGAGAAAATAAGCTTTATACGATCTTGTGATGTGGAAGAAATAAAAGCAACGGACTACATAATAAAGGTCCATATCACAAGTGGCAATATAAAGTGACGTTCTTTCGCATTAAGATTTTGTGCATCCAACCATAAAAGCGCATGACAACATCTGCTTCCCTCTGCGAAGGGCCTATCTTTTATTCTTGTCTTATACTTCATGCAAAGAGTCATGGTGATTTTCACCTTTCCTTTTTACATTTTATCCTTTGGCAAGCACAAAGTGTTGGAAAGATCCTGATATATATAGCTAATTGGATGTGAGTTTTCATGAACTATTATTGTTGACATTACCCTTGAGGTAAAAAATTGGGAGGCAACACTATAAGCCCCTATCTTTCTCTGTGTCCGATTAAAACTCCATACCCATAAATATTGCATGAGTGTTAGCAATTGTGAAAGACTAAATGATAGTTGAGTTTGTGGACTTGCTGAAAAACTCTTATATTGACTCTTTCCTATGTTATGATAAATTGAATTGCCTCAATGACTGAGATTAGAGTTTGTTGGTTCTCAATGAAGTTTATAATTCATACTTGAAATTGTGAATAAATTGTTACTTTAGCATAAGAGATCATATGACAATATATATATATATATAGGACAGAACTATTTTGTTACTAGTAACAGAATAATATTCTGTTACCCTCGCGCCCTATATAGAAGCGAAATGCAAATTCACCGATCCGATGAAACCAACTAGACCAAATTCCATCAGCCCGCAAAGGCCGGCCCGGCAACCCCACCACCTCGTCCCCGCCGTCGCCCGGCCACCCCGTTCCCCGCCGCCACCCCAGTTCGGGCGTAGTAAGTACCTCAGTACGAGTTAAAAACGGTGGTCCATTCGGAATAAAAGAAATGGCAGAAATTCAAATTGTAAAGTTCAAGCAAAAAAAGAAACCCCATGAAAATCCTGCTTAGTAAGTACCTCAGTACAAGTCGTAAAATGAGAGAAGTTCAGAACAACGTTGTCAAAAAAATGTTGAGTTAAAAAAAGGAAACAAAACAAACACATTTTCTTTTTGAATAAAATATCATTCAGTTCGATGATACAAACCATAGAAGTACAGGGGCGACGATACAGTAAACCGTTGAAAACTTACGAGAAAAATATTACCAAAAAATAGAGCAAAGTCTAGTTAGTGAAAACACGCTTAGTACACACCCATGCAAGCATCAGTACAAGTACTCTTTTTCGGAACCATTCAAAATTACTCTACAAAAAATAGCTCAGTACAAACATATATATATATATATATATCAGTACGACTACTTTGTTTTTCACACGAGAAAACAGCAGGATCCGTCATGCCGTATTCAAAATTACTCTTAAATGGTTACGAAGTAGAGAAGACGTTCAACATGACTAAGTTTCGCATTTTCGATAGCTATCCAACGGTATATTACTTGCCATATTTCGACAAACGTTTTAAAAAAATCGTGTTCAAAATCAAATTTGACCATATTCGAATTCATTTTTAAACCGTAAGGAATTAGAAAAACATTTCTATACGAAAAAGTTGCGCACTTTACATAGCTTTCCAACGTAGTATCATTTGCGTCAATCTGACAAACCGTTTGCAAAAAATCACGAAAATACGTTTCGCCTAGAATTTCACCATTTTTCAAATTACTTTTAAATCATATAGAATTAGAAAAAACAATACATATATGGAAGATGCGGATTTTCATCAGCTTTCCAACGCCATATTATTTGCTTAATTCCGGCAAACTATTTGAAAATTGAGTCCAAAATACGATTCATGTTTTTGGTTTTGAAAAAAATGGTTTTTTCAAAACTGCTCTTAAACCATAATGATTTTGCAAAAAACGTTCAATATACTTGAAATATGGTTGTCAAGAGCTTTCCAACGATATATTACACACCACGTTCCGACAAAAAAATTACAAAAAGTTTTTGAACTAAAGAAGACGATATGTTAAACACAACTGAAAGTATCAGTTCAACCGCTTCGAAAACATCAGTACAACCACCTGAAACCGTCAGTTCAAAAAGGGTAACAAAATAATATTCTGTTACGCGTAACAGAATAGCCCAGAGCCGGGTCTATTCTAATAACACCCCTTAACCCCTTAAGACCTTATTCTGCTAACACCTCCGCTTATTCTGATAACACCTCGTACCCACTCGTAGCTACTAGTACAAACTAACCACACAGCCGCTCCACACTATCCCCGATCCAACCACCAAACCCACGAACCCCATTGCATCTGGGAATCCCTGCATCTGCTCCCTCCCACCGGCGCACCACCGCGGTAACCACCAGCGTCGCCCCTGTCCCCACACTACCGTGGCCACCTCCTTCCCCCCTTCTTCCTCTCCCACCAGCTCCCGGGCCTCGCTGTACCACCTCCTTCCTCCGGCGACGCCACTCGGGACCCGCCCCACCATCTCCTTCCTCTGGCGCCGCCGCTCGGGACCCGCCCCACCGCCTTCTTCCTTTGATGGCCCCGCTGGCGCCCTGGATCCCCCGGTGCAGCAGTCGTCCCCCTCTCCTCCATCTCCCACCTCTAGGTCTGCCCGGTGACGGATCCGGCAGGACCCTCCTCCACCCCTCCTATCGTACCTGCCTGGCGACGGATCCGGCGGGATCCACCTCCATCTCTGTCCTCCCGTGCCTGCCCGGCGACGGATCCGGCAGGACCCTCCTCCACCCCTTCCTACTATGCCTGAACGACGACGGATCCGGCAGGATCCTCCTCCACATCCGTCCCCCGTGCCTGCCCGCCGGTTGGATCCTCCTACACCTCCCATTCCTGTGCTAGCCAGTCACGGATCCGGCAAGATCCTCCACCCCTCTCCTCCACGCCTTCCTGGAGACGGATACGACAGGATCTTCCTGCAACTCCTTCCTCTATGGCAGCGTCGAGCTCTCTGCCCTTCCCTACGAGCCGCCCTCCCCTATCTCCTTTCCTTCTTCCTCCTCTCCCCACAAACTACCTCCGGCGAGGTCTAGTGCATGTCCATCCCCGGCGGCTCGCGTGTAGTTCAGCCAACGATGGCGTGCAGTACAACATACAATGGCATGCAGTTCCGCGACCTTCCCTGGCGTGCAGTGCCACCAGCGTGCAGTGTAGCTTACCCTGGCGTGCAGTGCAGCTCACCCTGGCGTGCAGTGTAGCTCGTCCATGCATGCGGGCACCCTCACCTGTAGTTTCTCTCCTTTTGTAGCCTGCTCTTAGTTGTGCCATATTATTTCCAAAAACCAGATCTCTGTAAGTTAGTTAAATTTAATGAGTTGTTTCACTGTTTTGAAATAAGTAGTTTCAGCCCTTGATGTCTCCTGGAGCTTATTCTTACTGCTTTTATGAATGATATATGCTTTGACAAGCTTAAATGTAACTATTAGCATATAATCCCATGGCTCAAAATCCGCCGAGTTTGGTGTATGCTCCTGTTAGTTGCTGAATGTATTACAATTTACACGGTTGTACTTAGTAGCACAAAAACACATGTCCTTGTATTAATATTGTTTGCAATGTCCCACCAGATTTTGTTAACCATGTTACTAAATACCCAGTTTGTCCTTTTTGAACTTATTTTAATCATGGTTTGTTTCAGTGTAGTGTAATGTTGTGCCATACTTACATCTCTCAGTGGTTAAATATGTTCAAGTGTCTATTTTAATGTATATTGTGTTCAACTATTAATTTGGATGCTTTTGCACCGTCCTCACATATTATTTACATGTTTGCAGGCAACTCTACGCTTACGGATTCCCTTGTGGCAGCTGCTGGGATTATCGCCCAGGAAGTTGCTGGTGATGTTCGCATGACTGATACCAGCATCTGACAAGGGTAGATTCTTTGCCTTTGGACGTGTTTTTGCTGGGAGGGTTGCAACTGGTATGAAGGTCTGTATCATGGGTCCTAACTTTGTTCCTGACCAGAAGAAGGATTTGTATGTGAAGAGTGTCCAGCATACTGTTATCTGGATGGTAAAGAAGCAAGAATCGGTTGAGGATGTTCCCTGTGGTAACACTGTTGCTTTGGTTGGTTTGGATCAGTTCATCACCAAGAAATGCAACCCTGACAAATGAGAAGGAAGTTGATGCCTGCCCAATCAGGGCAATGAAGTTCTCTGTGTCCCCTGTTGTGCGTGTTGCTGTTCATTGCAAGGTGGCTTCTGATCTTCCTAAGCTTGTTGAGGGTTTGAAGCGGCTAGCGAAGTCTGACCCTATGGTTCTCTGTAGCATTGAAGATTCTGGTGAGCATATCATTGCTGGAGCTGGAGAGCTTCACCTTGAAATCTGTTTGAAGGATCTGCAGGAGGATTTCATGGGTGGTGCTGAAATTATTGTTTCACCTCCTGTTATCTCCTACTGTAGATAACTAAAAAGAATGATGGCCAAAAAAACTACAGTACACTTTTTATGTGTGTGGGAGTTCGCTTTGAACTCTCTGGAAGCTCACTCGGGCTCAAGAACAAATGCACGTATCACATGACTTGTTTAAGAATCATAGCAAAAAGCGGTACAGTCAAACCTGCATGCAGTTACTTGGTCGACATTATAGTGCGGATTTTGATTTGAAGCAGTGTGTGTGATATGTTGTTTTCGATTTGGTCGACACTGCAATGTGATTCACTTACTCCCAAATGTGAAAGGGTAGAAAAATTAATGCGGTTCACTTCTTGATGCACTACGGTTCACTCGCTTCGTCCATACGGTCCATGCGTTTGGTCTACGCTCGTAGAAAAATATTAAGTATGAAAAAGGTTAACAAAAATGTCATGCGGTTCCATGCATTTGGTCTACGCTCGTAGAAAAATATTAAGTATGAAAAAGGTTAACAAAAATGTCATGCGGTTCCCTTTCGGCGGCGGTGCGGTTTAGTTTCGGAAGTGTTGAGGTCCACTTACGCCCGATGTGAAGCGCACTCCACTTTTCGTCTAAGAAAATTATGTCCCACAAAAAAGAAATCATGCAGTGCACTTGTCTGTCCAATGAAGTGCGGTTTTTAGTCTAAATAAGTGCGGTTTTCTGTCTGATGCAGTATGGCCCGTTTATGATAGTATCGAGGTTCACTTTTCATAGTCTTGCGGTTCACCAACACTTAACATGAAGTGCACTCCACCTCTCTTAGGAAGATTTACGTACCACAAAAAAGTAATGCGGTTCACTTCTTGATAGTGTTGTGGTTCATTTACACCCGATGTGAAGTGCACTCTACTTTCTCGTCCTTGAAAAAATTATGCTTGAACAAAATAAACCATGCAGTTCTCTATCACGTCCGATGCAGTGTGGTTTTTCGTCCGATGCAGTGCGGTTTTCAATCAGATGAAGTACCCACGTCGATTTGGGTGTCGTGAAAAACAAAGTATCCGCATTTCGGTAAATTCGAAATTCCTCTTAAACCGTAAAGAATTAAAGAGAGTGTTCTACATGAAAAAGTTGCGCCTCGTTGATATCTTTCCAACGGCGTATTGTTTGAATCATTCCGACCAGCGGTTTGTAAAAATTCGCGAAAAACGGCCGCTACCACTCGTCGTCCGCCGCACGATTTTCAAAATTAACTTAAAACCATAAGGAATCTTAAAAACATTTCAACACACGAAAGTTGCGCCTCGTCCATAGCTTTTCAACGGTATATTACACGCCTTGTTTCGACAAACGGTTAAAAACTGGAGCGAAAACAGTACCGAAAATTTGAAATTTTTTGAAAAACAGAATTCTGCGATTTAGTAAATTTGAAACTGCTCTTAAACCATAACAAATTAGAGAGAACAATAGTTATGAAAAAGATGCGCCTCGACGATATCTATCCAACGGTGTATCATTTGCCTCATTCCGACGAGCGGTTTAGAAAAAACGCGAAAAAATGCTCACGGCCACTCTTTGTGGGCCGCACCATTTTTGAAACTGCTCTTAAACCGCGGGGAATGTCGAAAAGTGTTCAACATGGCGAAGTTGCGCATAATCCGTAGCTTTCCAACGATATATTACACACCTCGTTCCGATAAACGGTTAAAAACTTAGAGCGAAAACAGTACCGAGAAAACAATACGCGCAGTTTTTTTCCGAACGGAGTTCACTAGTCTCTGCAATGCAGTGCTTTTGATAAAGAAAGTGCAGTGCCCTCGCATTGAGCATGCAGTGCGGAAGTGTTATCAGAATAACTATTCTGATAATATTATCAGAATAGACGGGTTGTATATTATATATATATATATATGTTGCTGTTCTAAGAATGATCATAATGCCCTCATGTCCGTATTTTATTTTTATAGACACCTCTATCAACAAAAATGTGGACATATTTTTTAATATTGGCTTTTGCTTGAGGACAAGCGAGGTCTAAGCTTGGGGGAGTTGATACGTCCATTTTGCATCATGCTTATATATCAATATTTATTGCATTATGGGCTGTTATTTCACATTATGTCACAATACTTATGCCTATTCTCTCTTATTTTACAAGGTTTACATGAAGAGGGGGAATGTCGACAGCTGGAATTCTAGGCTGGAAAAAGGAGCAAATATTAGAGACCTATTCTGCACATCTCCAAAAGTCCTGAAACTCCACGGGAGTTATTTCCAGAATATATAAAAAATACCGAGCAAAGAAAATACCAGAGGGGGCCCACACCCTGGCCACGAGGGTGGGGGCACACCGTACCCCCCTGGGCGCGCCCCCTGCCTTGTGGGCCCCCTGGTGGCCCCCTGATGCCCATCTTCTGCTATATGAGGTCTTTCGTCCAAGGAAAAAATCATAAGCAAGCTTCGGGACGAAACTCCGCCGCCACGAGGTGGAACCTTGGCGGAACCAATCTAGGGCTCCGGCAGAGCTGTTCTGTCGGGGAAACTTCCCTCCGGGAGGGGGAAATCATCACCATCGTCATCACCAACGATGCTCTCATCGGGAGGGGGTCGATCTCCATCAACATATTCACCAGCACTATCTCATCTCAAACCCTAGTTCATCTCTTGTATCCAATCTTTGTATCCAAATCTCAGATTGATACCTGTGGGTTGCTAGTAGTGTTGATTACTCCTTGTAGTTGATGCTAGTTGGTTTACTTGGTGGAAGATTGTATGTTCAGATCCATTATGCATATTAATACCCCTCTGATTATGAACATGAATATGCTTTGTGAGTAGTTACATTTGTTCCTGAGGACATGGGAGAAGTCTTGCTATAAGTAGTCGTGTGAATTTGGTATTTGTTTGATATTTTGATGAGATGTATGTTGTCATCCCTCTAGTGGTGTCATGTGAACGTCGACTACATGACACTTCACCATTGTTTGGGCCTAGAGGGAGGCATTGGGAAGTAATAAGTAGATGATGGGTTGCTAGAGTGACAGAAGCTTAAGCCCTAGTTTATGCGTTGCTTCGTAAGGGGCTGATTTGGATCCATATGTTTCATGCTATGGTTAGGTTTACCTTAATACTTCCGTTGTAGTTGCGGATGCTTGCAATGGGGGTTAATCAGAAGTGGGATGCCTGTCCAAGTAAGGACAGTACCCAAGCACCGGTCCACCCACATATCAAATTATCAAAGTACCGAACGTGAATCATATGAACATGATGAAAACTAGCTTGACGATAATTCCCATGTGTCCTCGGGAGCGCTTTCCTTCATATAAAAGTTTTTCCAGGCTTGTCCTTTGCTACAAAAAGGATTGGGCCATCTTGTTGCACCTTATTTACTTTTATTAATTGCTACTCGTTACAAATTACCTTATCACAAAACTATCTGTTACCGATAATTTCAGTGCTTGCAGAGAATATCTTACTGAAAACTGCTTATCATTTCCTTCTGCTCCTCGTTGGGTTCGACACTCTTACTTATCGAAAAGGCTACGATAGATCCCCTACACTTGTGGGTCATCGATGGCTTCAGGACAGAACTTCCTGTGAGTCTTGTACTCATCAAGCATCGTATGTGCCATCTCAATGAGGGTTCTGTTCTTGCGCTCCACGATGCCATTCTACTGAGGTGTGTATGGAGCAGAGAACTCATGTGTGATGCCCAATGTATCAAGATAAGTGTCGAGGCTGATGTTCTTGAATTATGTGCCATTGTCACTTCTGATGTGCTTGATCTTGATGCCATAATTGGGCATGGCACGATTGGCGAAACGTCTGAAGACATCCTGCACTTCAGTCTTGTAGAGAATTATGTGCACCCATGTGTATCTTGAATAATCATCAACAATTACGAATCCAAAAATACATGCAGTGGTAGTAAGGGTAGAGTAATGAGTAGGGCCAAATAATATCATGTGTAGCAGCTCGAAGGGGCGTGATGTAGTCATGATTGTCTTCGAGGGATGCTTGGCCCTATTCATATTCTCGGCTTCACAAGCACCCCATAGACGATCCTTCTTGAACTTGACGCCCTTGATGCCAATGATATGCTTCTTCTTCATGAGAGTGTGCAAGTTCCTCATCCCCGCATGTCCTAGCCTCCGATGCCAGAGCCAACACTCTAAAGCTTTTGCTAGAAGACATACAGCCAGCTATGGTCCTGCTGAGAAATCTACCATATACAGATCGTCTCTTTGATACCCTTCGAACACTACAGATTTGTCAGATTCCATAAGCACAAGGCAACGATATTTTCCAAATATCACAATCATGTTCAGATCACAAAGCATTGAGACATACATTAAGTTGAATCCAAGGGATTGAACAAGAATCACTTTATCCATGTGGTGATCCTTTGAGATTACAACTCTATCTAGGCCCAATACCTTGCTTTTACCAGTGTTAGCGAACGTGATGTGACTTTTAGTAGATGGACGTAGGGTTGAATCCATGAGAAGACTTTGATCACCATTCATGTGGTTAGGGCATCCACTATCCATGACCCACTTGGTAGCTTTCGGAGTCGTACCCTACAGTGCAGTTAGTGGGATAGGCTTCACCAAGAGTATTGTTGTCGGTGTCAAAACCGGCGGATCTCGGGTAGGGGGTCCCGAACTGTGCGTCTAAGGCGGATGGTAACAAGAGGCGGAGGGACATGATGTTTACCCAGGTTCGGGCCCTCTCGATGGAGGTAATACCCTACTTCCTGCTTTATTGATCTTGATGATATGAGTATTACAAGAGTTGATCTACCACGAGATCGTAGAGGCTAAACCCTACAAGCTAGCCTGTGGTATGATTGTTGTTTTTTTATCTCTATCGACTAGCCTGGCCCTGGTTTATATAATGCACCAAAGGCCTAGGATAACAAGAGTCCTAGCCGAGTACGCCGGTGGGGGAGGAGTCCTTGTCTTGACCACCAAGTCTTGTGGAATCTTCCTTGTATGCGACAGCTGTCTGAACTGGCCCATGAGTATACGGCCATGGGGGTCCTCGGCCCAATCTAACTGACCGGGAGACGACATGGTGAGTCCCCCTAGTCCAGGACACCGTCAGTAGCCCCCTGAACCGGTCTTCAAGTTGGGGACACTCCTCGATTCTTCTGAACTGTTCTTCATCTTTGGTCATCGGTCTTGAAAACCGGTTCAACAAATCTTCTTCGATCTTGAGGATCACCAACGTGCATGCGAAGAGTTTATACATCGGGTATCCGAGGAGCCCCTTTAAGTTTCCGGCCTCTATCAATGCCTTGTTATTTTTATGCCACACCTCGGGTTTGAAGTTGTTCCCAGGCGGCAGCGTCCTCTTGCGTCTGAGCTGCAACACCAGACTATATTCGTGGTATCTTTTGCAGACGAGCACCAACGTCGGACCGCTTCTGAGCTCCAACGCCGGAATGTATTCGAGCTCCAACACCGGACTATGTCCAAGCTCCAACGCCGGACTATATCCAAGCTCCAACGCCGGACTATATCCGAGGTGTCATAAATCACCTTGGTTGAAAACAGTTGAAGGAGTTTAGCCGAGCTTAATGTCGGAAATGCCCTCTATGGAGCCAGCCACTAGCGCCCGAGCTTTATGTCGGACTGCTTCCGAGGTGGTGCACCACCCTGATTGCGAGCCGATTTTTTGTCAATATTTTTGATTGGTGCAATTTATTCTCTGCCGAGATTTATAGCCAGTAGCCCTCAAGGTGTGTATCGGTCTAAAACCTGAGATGCACCTGAAGGATGACATAAGACCGCTGATCCCAGTAGCCGCTGAGACTCAGGTTGATCTACAAAATCGGCCTGAGGATCAAGTCCTAGCTCGGCAGAATACTTCGGGACACAAAAAGCGGCATGCTCAGTCCTCGAGACTCAGGTTGGGTGCGGCAGACCAACCTTAGGATCAAAATCTCCTCGGAAACTATATTTCACATAAAATTTTCTGCATTGGACAGGCCATGCAGTAACCCCTGAGACACTGGTCGGGTGGCAACACCAGATCAGGGGATCGATGTGCCCCATTAATATTGTAAATAATAAGCCCGAAGCCCAGTAGCCCCCGAGCCTTTATGCGGGCACGGGTGGCCGAATTAAGGATCGATATCCATAGTAAAATCACAAATTATGTGTAATGACTCTATGTATCCAAGTACTTTACGTCATTAATGGTCAGATCCGCATTGTACAAAACTTTGTTGACCGACCATCGGCTTCCACCTCCTCGGCCAGTAGCCGAGGAGTGTTTGTCCTACTTTATAAAGCCTTTATTTGGGCAAAGATTTATGACAAACAAGGCAATCTGTCCATACGGTTTTATAAACAAAGGTACGCAGAGAGATATGTTATATTACTATTTAACATAAGAAATGTCTTCCAAAGAAAATAGTCCCGCTATCGGTTCCTTTCTTTGGGTTGTCATGCTAAGCATGATCATGAAACCTCATCTCTAATGTAAGAGCAAAATATTGAGGATTTAGTTTGGGAGGCCAGTTACTAGCCCCCGATAGTGTTCAACGACAGTCGAGGTCAAGCCGTAAACACTTCGGCCAATGTTATGAATGGCCCATCATTTAACACAGTCATCGGATCGCTGACCAGTTTACGCTTATTGTGACAGTCAGTTTTTGGCTTTCTCCACTGAGGTGCTTAACCATGTGAGCTGGAAGCACAATCGCAGTGGTTCTCCCTTTGCACACCTAGACGAACAAAGCGGAACGTAGGAGGCAAGCGCAGGAGCCGGGCAACCCAACTATTGACCGAAGACACAATTCAAAACCGATGCATATATAGCAATATCCGAGAATGTTTTCCCCGAATCTCTAAAGGTGTCCGGCGTTGCACTGCGAGACTTGTGCTGAAAACACACAAATAGTTTAAAAGTGTCAAAAGCTTGGAAAACCAAAAAACGTCAGTAAAAACATGACGTCCGAACAAGATCAAGTGTTTGGTTCCAATCTGAAAATTGGAAGAGAAAAAAATTGTGCTTCTGTCATGTTTTGACAACGACCAAGAAGAAAACACATTTACAGCTCATATATAAATTTTAGGAGCCCCCAAGTGACTTGGGTAAAAGAATTTTATGTATAATGATTGTATGTATCGAAGTACTTATATCATATATGTGTTCACCCGAACTTTAAACGCGTCTTAACCGACCGTCGGCTTCTCCCTCTTCGGCCAAGGTGTCATGTACTCCGCCTATCAAGAGTATCGATGGTGTTTCCGATGACCAGGCAATCAGGCCATAAGGCTATAATAGACAAAGCACGCTCAGGGAACTTATGCTATATAACTAACGAAGTGTAAGAAGCATCTTCGAAGAAAATAGTACCCCCACCGATACCTTTCTTTGGTGCTCATTATTACTATGAGACTTGTGCAATAGATTTTTTGTACTCATGAGTTTCGTTGTGTGCCGACCATGATTGAAAACAATAAGAGCGCTAGCTTTTGGCTTCACCCAGTCTGAGGTCAGAGCTCGGATGACCCGGTCACGACAATCGCAGAGGTGCTCCCTTTACTCCCTAGCCAAACAATCGGGAACATAGGGGTAAACACAGGAGCGAGGCAACCCAGCTTGCAAATCACTTAGGTCAACATGCTGCATATTGTGGCGTAATACACGAATAAGGAACGAAGCCGTACAAGTATAATCATATGCAAGAGCAAAAGCTCCATCAAGGGAGCCCCCAAATAAACGGGGTATTTGAATATGCGAGTCACAAACAAAGTTTTTACAAGGGACTTTGTCACAAACAACTTTGTGCCAAAAAGTATAATGCTTGGTCGAACCGAACAAAATTTAAAACTGAAAGTTTTTGAGCATGAAAGCGACTTAGCTGGTTAATGTGCTCGATGTTGATGACGTAGGCCGAGATTGTGTCGGGACGAGATCCCAGCCCCCAAGCCGGTCTAAAGATGTCCGAGTAAAGAACTCGGCTTGATGAAGTGGTGACGCAGCATAGTCGATGGGCGAGGTGAAAACCTCAGTCCGACCGCGGTGACGGAGCAGGCCGGCAGTGTGACGCTGAAGCCCCCAGCGTGTGTTAATGAAGTGATGACAAAGCCCCCGGTCAGTCGAGGTGATGTGGTACGTTGGTACGCCGAGGTGACAGCGCTGCCCGGATTATCTACCTATGCACAGAAAATAGTGCAAGCCGGAGATAATAGGAATAATAATAATAATAATAAATTGTTGCATAATCAATAATTTATGCAAAGTGAGTAATAAAAGAAATATGGCATGTGCGCCGAACACTCGATGAGATAGACCTCTCTCGGCGATGCTGAAGTCCCCGAGGCAACCGAACACGTCGGTATGGCAACACGACCAACAAGGTGATCACGCGAGCTGATTTACACCGATTGGGACGACGGCATCGGCTTGCCAAAGAGACCACGTGATGCAGTCGAAGTCGATTACCTACACACATAAAATAGTGCGGTCCAAAAAGGATAATTGTTTTTCGCAAAAATAATTTATTGAAAGAGATGTGGCCTGGCGCCGAAGTCATGTCGATGCAGGGCATCGGCGTGACACAGTGAAGGCGTGGCCAAGACCGAATTCACAGGCCGGTCTGAGTTCTGGATGCGGCATTGGCCGAACTGTATACGGAAACCGACCGAACCATCACGCCACCGTTGTTAATGCGGCCACCATTTGATAGACATATGTATAGATGATGAAACAAACCGGAGTAATAATTCCTTGGGAAAAATAAACCCAAGCAAGAAAAAATACTAGGATTAATAGCACCTGGTTTATCTGTTGTAGCAATCTGAAGAAAGGTTACTCCCAAACATGGGACTCGATCCGCACACCCATTGCCTGATGGGTGATGAAGCGGTGGCATGGCGATGCTGGCAAAGGTTGGCTTGCCGAGGAAAAGCCCGTGGTCCAGCTAATGTGATGAAGTTGGTCGGCTGGTGACGCCGAAGTCTCCGAAGTAAGTTGATGAAGAGAGGGTGAAGCCCTCGGTCTAGCCGAGGAGACGGAGTAGGTCGGTAAGGAGGCATTGCAGCTGCCATGTCAGCCGAGGTGTTGAAGCAGTTCGGGTTGATGGACATCGGCTTGAAGAAGCAACAGTGCAGCCATGCCGACGCAGGTCGTAACTTGTGACGCGGTCAATGCCGACTTGATGAAGTGACCATGCGGCGATGCCTGTGTGCCCGCTCCGTGTAGTCCATGGCGCGGCGATGTTGGTGATGATTTATCCTTGGTGATTCCGAACTCTTGTTCGCTCGCCGAGATGATGATCCGAAGAAGTTGAGCTCGGGTCAAAAGGCGACGACGTGTCTAGTGCAGGTCGGCAGCCGTGGAGCAATATTGCCAGACTGCTTTGACACCGGCATGATAGTGAAGATTACCTCAGAGGAGGCTTAAAATTTTATGGGCATGTGTTTAAAAACAACGCACAATACCCTAGGAGAAAATTCCTTTAAGAAGGTTGTCCCATATCACGTTCATAAAGAAACATGAATTCGGGTCGGATCCGTATTCGCGCAGAAAACAGACCCGAAAGTGATGCACTAATCGGAAGGTTCCCGGAGTCTGGATGGTCGGATCAAGCTGAAATTTTGAGCGGTGTTAGATATAGGAATTCGACAGCCGATCAACGGTTGGATATTCCAAAGGACGTCCGAGCTAGGTGCTGGAGACCACGCCCTACACTCGTCCAGATTCTCGTACAGATTTGACAGGGCTCCGGTATATCGTAGATTGCCGGAGATTCCTTCATCGGAACTCGACGAAATTTTGCATGGTTGTTGTAGACTCAATTCCGCACAATTCCACCAAAGGGATCGCCAAAGCGATGCTCTAAGAGGTGGTGGCAGCAGATACAAGTTCGCTGTTTAGAAAAACAGCACGGTCGCCCGAGGGCAATGTTGACGTTGAGCCCCCGAGCTCCATGGATGATTCCTCCATGATCTTGATAGAGATCGGAGTTGATGTTGATGAATGCCCTTGTATGAACATGACGATCGGAGATGGAGCACGGTCCTCGATTGAGCCAAGGTGACTAGTCGAGCAGGTGACGAAGATGTCGGCATCGCAGTTGACCTGTAGACGAGCCATCGATCCTTTTGCCGATCACACAGCGGAGCTCTCGAAGAAAGCACCAATGTCGGTGTCAAAACCGGTGGATCTCGGGTAGGGGGTCCCGAACTGTGCGTCTAAGGCGGATGATAACAGGTGGTGGGGGACACGATGTTTACCCAGGTTCGGGCCCTCTCGATGGAGGTAATACACTACTTCCTGCTTGATTGATCTTGATGATATGAGTATTACAAGAGTTGATCTACCACGAAATCGTAGAAGCTAAACCATAGAAGCTAGCCTATGCTATGATTGTTGTTTTTTTATCTCTATCGACTAGCCTGGCCCTGGTTTATATAATGCACCAGAGGCCTAGGATAACAAGAGTCCTAGCCAAATACGCTGGTGGGGGAGGAGTCCTTGTCTTGACCACCAAGTCTTGTGGAATCTTGTATGCGGCAGTTGTCCGAACTGGCCCATGAGTATACAGCCATGGGGGTCCTTGGCCCAATCTAACTGATCGGGAGACGACGTGGTGAGCCCCCCCTAGTCCAGGACACCGTCAATTGTGAAGCACAAACATGTAACGAATAAGCATATAATCAAATTTGAAATTCTTGTTAGGTAAGATAGGATGCTTGTCAAGAAAGCCTGGGACAAAATAAATGGTACGACCATTCTGGCATTTTATCTTGCATCCCACAAGATGTTTATGTCCCCAGCATTAGTATCAGAAGACATTGATTTTTGACTAGAGACCTTTCCCTGCAACAGAAAGTTAATTCTTCTTAGCCACCCACATCTTCAGGGGTGGCTCAGAAGCAATGAGTCTAAGTGCAACATCTAAGAACTTTGGCTTTGGATCCCTAGCAAATAGCCTTGCAGGAGGTGAATAATACTCATAAGAATAAGCAGAAAATTTCTTTGTTTTATGAACATAGCGGTTTGAAGAAACACGCTCATATTCATAAGTCTGAGTATGCTTTCCCTGCAAAACATTGGTGTTAGTGTGACCTTGTGAGGTCCTCTATCTGTATGAAGCATTTGGGCCATATGAAGCCTTTGGTCTGGGTTTGTCTGTGAGGTCCCTGGTGGTGTCATGATGACATTCACGGGAAGCTTCTCAAGGCAACTTTTGGGCACCCAGATCTTCTTCAAAGGTGGCCCGTTCATGTAGTTAGTACCAATAAACCTGGCAAACACTTCACCATTCTGATTCTTAAACAACTTATAATTGGCGTCAAAGGATTCATCAATGATAATGGGATTAGCACAAGTGAAGCCAGATAAGGTGGATGGGTACACCGAAGGGCCCTTCACAGCAACCCATGAAGTTGTGGGGTACTGCTCAGCCTTCCAGTAAGAACCATCAGCATTCATTTTCCTATCGAACCCAACACCCTCTTTCCTAGGGTTTCGGTTTAGAATTTGTTTCTTGAGGACATCAAATAGTGTTTGATGCCCTTTGAGGCTTTTGTACATGCCTGTTTCAAGCAATGTCTTCAACCTGACATTCTCATCAGCAATAGTAGTGGTATCCTCAGAAGAGGGGTTAGTTTCCACATCATCAGTTGAAGATGTTGCAACATCAGAGGCAGTGGAACATTCAGCAGCAGAGACAACATTATCACGCTCTAGACGTTTTAAACATGGTGGCTCAAAATCTTCCTGAGCAGAACTGATCTATTGGGCGAGTAGTGAATCGTTCTTTTTTTTGAAGATCTTCATGAGACGCTCTCAGTTTCTCTAGTTCTTGCTTCCTTTGAAGATAATCGTAGGAAAGCTTCTCATGAGTAGCTGAGAGTGTTTCATGACGACTTTCAAGTTCCTCATAATTAACATGAAGATTTTTAATGTCTTCGATTAAGGACTGAGTTCGATTCATTTCCGTGTCCAACAGGTCATCGCTTTTGTCTAGCAATTTTTGAATATGTTCCGTAGAATTTTGTTGTTCAATTGCAATTTTAGCAAGAGTCTTATAGTTGGGTTCGGATTCACACTTAGAGTCATCTTCACTGGAGGTTTGGAAGTAGGCATCGCGTGAGTTTACCTTGGCACCTCATGCCATGAAGCAGTAGGTCCGAGTAGAGTCGTCCTCATCATCAGCTTCAGCATCGGCGTCGTGACCATTGTCTTTAGTGTTGAAGATGGACTTGGCGACGAATGCCAAAGCTAGAGCCAGGCTTGCCACGCCTGAATCAGACTCCTCCTTAGACTCCACCTCTGCCTCCTCAGAAGCAAACTCCTCCTCAAATCCATCTCTTTGCCAACGAACGGACGAGCCTTGCCAAATGAGCTCTTCTTATGAGATGAAGACTTTGAAGACGACTTTGAAAATTACTTCTTCTTGTCATCAGAATCATATTCCTTGCTCTTCTTCTGATTCTTAGATTCCTTGTCCCATTGGGGGCACTTTGAGATGTAGTGGCCTAGATTCTTGCATTTGTGGCATGTTCTCTTCTTGTAGTCACGAGAGGAAGCCTCATCATTTCTTGAGCTGGATCTTGAAGACTTTTCGAAGTGATTCTTCTTGGAGAACTTTTGGAACTTCTTCACAAGCATTGCTAGTTCTCTACCAATGTCTTCAGGATCCTCAGAACTACAGTCTGATTCTTCTTCAGATGAGGAAACAACCTTTGCCTTCAAAGCACGAGTTCGGCCATAGTTGGGGCCATAGATGTCTCTTTCCTCAGATAGGTGGAACTCATGTGTGTTGAACCTCTCAAGTATGTCACACGGATCGAGAACTTTGAAGTTAGGACGTTCTTGTATCATCAGGGCTAGGGTGTCGAATGAGCTATCAAGTGATCTTAGAAGCTTCAATTTAGTTCTTGGTGATCTCAGTGGCGCCGAGAGCGTGAAGCTCATTTGTGATATTAGTGAGGCAATCAAATGTGAGTTGGACATTCTCATTGTCATTTTTCTTGAAGTGGTTGAAGAGATTGCGAACAACATCAATCCTTGAGTCTCTCTGAGTTAAGATGCCTTCGTTGACCTTGGACAGCCAGTCCCAGACTAGCTTCGCAGTTTCCAATGCACTCACACGGCCATACTGTCCCTTGGTCAAATGACCACAGATGATGTTCTTGGCAGTTGAGTCTAGTTGAGCGAATCTCTTGACATCAGTAGCGGTGACACCTTCACCGACCTTGGGAATACATGTTTTCACAACATATCAGAGATCAACATCAATGGCTTCAAGATGCATCCAACAGAGACCTTGATTATCCCTGCAGTCGACATAGCTAAAATTACATGTGGTTAAACAGAATCACACAGAACAAGGGACCACCTTGCTCTGATACCAATTGAGAGTGCTAGTTATCGACTAGAGGGGGTGAATAGGCATTTTTATGAAAGTCTTCAAAACACTAGGTCTTTGAAGACAAACAATTGGATTGAGCCTATATGATATGCAGCGGAAGATGAACTACACTAGACAAGCCATAGTCAAGTAACAGTATAGTGAAAGTACGAAGACTAACAACAGCTAGGTAGTATGGATCGGAATGGAAGACAGTATGAAGCCAAACAGGTAATAGTCTTCACACAATGAATTCAAATAGATTAGGCAATCAATAAATGACTTCACGGAGATAAACTGAAGTGTAAGTGAAGTAAGGCATAGAACCAGTTTCTTGGTGAAGACAAGGATTTGGTACACCAGTTCCAATTGTTGTGTCAACTGTACATATGGTTAGGGAGGCTGAGATTGAACTCAAAAGACCGCGTATTCACCTTATTCCCCTTGAGCTAAGGACACCTAGTCCTCGCCCAATCACTCTGGTAAGTCTTCAAGGTAGAATTTCAAACCTTCACAGACTTCGTTCACCGGCGATCCACAATGACTCTTAGATGCTCAGAATGTGACGCCTAACTGGCTGGAGGATTCACAGTCCTCAAGTGCAACAAGTATTCAGGTCACGCAGACAGAAAGACTTCAGTGATGCCTAACACTCTTTCGCTCTAGGTGTTTTGGGCTTTGTCCTCGGAAGGATCTCTCTCTCTCTCTCTCTCAAAGGCTTCGGAGGTGGGTTGCTCTCAAACGACAAAAGTCGTGCACTAACTCTGAGTAGCCACCATAGGGGTGGTCAAGCCATCGGTCACCCCTGAGAAGGGCTTGGTGGGCTGCAGCTGGTCGTATGGCACTTGGAGTTTGTCGAAGGTCTCGATGGACAGAACATTGAGCCCTGCACCGCCATCGGTGAGGGTCTTGGTGACGAGGACGTTGCTGATGGCAGACGAGCAAAGCATCGGGAGGGCGCTGGTGATTGCTGTGCACTTGACTTGGTCGGACGAGCTAACGGTGATGGTGCACTTGGACCACCTGAGCGGGCGCGTGGCCTCGAGCTTGGGGAGGACCGCATTCACCTCACGGGCAAACTGCTTGAAGATGTGATGAGAGGCAGGGTCTTGAGCGCCACCCAGGATGCAGGCGATGGCACGAGGCACCTAGAAGCCTCGAGCCCGCTTGTCCTGGTGGTGGTCGGCGTTCCTTCTTGGTGGTGGTGGCAGCAGAGGGAGGCTAGCGTTGCCCCGAGGATGGTCCTCAGGAGGTTGGTCCCTCCAGGGGCCCTTGTGAGGCTAGCCTGCCAGCATTCCTCACAAGGCTGATCGCGCCACTCCTGGCGGGGGTCGCGATCGTCCCAGCATCCTGCACTTCAGCCTCCTCCGTGGTCGTAGCCTCAATCGTTGCGCTCGGGCAATGACTGAGGCGCCCGTCACAGATGGCCCTGAGCTCCTGACAGTCGTTCGTGTTGTGGCTATGCATGTTGTGGAAGACTCAGAATGGGCGGCTGCCCTTGGATGACTCTGGGTGATCGCAGCCATGCTTCATCTCTGGCTCGGCTACGAGCATGGCTGCCCCCTTGCGCTTCACGTCCTTGCCCTTGGCGTTCTTGTCCTCCAGATCATCTTCAGGGAGCTTGAGGAGGGAGAGACATCCTTCCTCAGCTCTTGCGCACTTGGTCGCCATGTTGAACATCTCCAGGGTCGTGCACAGGTCCTCGTATATGGCTAGCTTCGCCTTCATCTTGATGTCGTGGACGCCATCAGTGAACATGGAGATGATGGCCTCGTCTGACACCTTGGGGATCTTGAGATGAACGTTGTTGAAGCCCTTCTCAAGGTTTGGCTATTTATAGCCTGGAGGCAACTCGACATGATATGTCTGAAATGACCCTGGGTCAATAAGGAACCGACACGTGTCCAACGGTCGGATTTCAAACACACGTGGCAACGCATGGCTTGGGCTACAAGCAAAGCTGACTCATCCAACTCTGGATAAGATTTGCTCTCATGGTCTTCGCTCGAAGACATAGGATTTTGGTTGAGCATCACTTTAGTCATCTGATTTTGTTCACTTGGACCCCACTTAACAGTACGATTGTTCCTATGACTCAATAAATAAGAAAAGGAAACTATGAAATAACTATGTCTTCGCACTCCATAGTCTTCAAGTGAATGTCTTCACAGGTCATTATCTTCATCGTAAATGTCTTCATGAGCCACCATTGTCTTCAATGTCTTCCTACATTTTTAGGGGTCATCTCTGGTAGATAAACTGAATCAATGAGGGATTACTACATGTGTTATCCTGCAATTCTCACAAACGCATTAGTCCCTCAACCACGTTTGTCGTCAATACTCTAAAACCAACTAGGGGTGGCACTAGACGCACTTACATGTGGAACCCCTTCAAAATGCTACGGACATGGATTGGCAAAAGCTCAAGACTCTACATTTTTGGTTAAGTGGTCCAAGATCACATTGATTCCATAGGAAAGCCAATACTATTAAAGGGGGGTGAGGTTTTGATAATGATATGTTTGCTCAAGTGCTTAGTGTTATTGCACCAAAACCCTCAGCCACTTTATCTATCACAATTTGTCCAAAAGCCCTACATTCCAACTCAGTCCCACAGAAACATACCTATCCAGACCCACTGAATTCATCTAGACACTGCCACGGCCAAACCCTAACAAATCAGATCCACTAATATGGATCTCGATCTCACCGAGATGACCTTGCCAACTCTCTACTACCTATTGAAATTATTTCGGTCTTACCAAGTGTTGCAATCCGTACCACTGAGATGGATTGCTAACTTTTTGTTGCCTTATTGCTTCACTTTGGTCCTACCGAGTAGATGCATTCGGTGCCACCGAAATGAAGTTTGCCTTTACCATTGCACATCGGTCCATCCAAGATGTTTCTAGTCGGTGCCATCGAGACCTCCAACATTCATATCTTTTACACAGCTCAGTGCCACCGAGTTGAGTCAAAAGTATGTAATGGTTTGATTTCGTGTGGAGGCTATATATACCCCTCCACCCCTCTTACTCAGTAAGAGAGCCATCAGAACATACCTACCCTTCCACTACTCATTTTTTGAGAGAGAGCTACCTACTCATGTGTTGAGATCAAGAGATTCCATTCCTACCATTTGAACCTTGATTTCTAGCCTTCCCCAAGTTGCTTTCCACTCAAATCCTTCTTCCACCATAGCCAAATCTATGAAAGAGAGTTGAGTGTTGGGGAGACTATCATTTTGTGGGGACCCCGACTCATAAGTCATGATCACCGAATGCACGTGTGCAGTGATCCCAGAGATCAATGCTCACTGAACACACAGAAGCTGAATAACAAGAGTCTTACATCCATACATACCGTCTTACATAAATTATGACCGTTATGGTCGAGTCTTGAGTATAACTTCACAGCGGAAATCTTTGTCGGTAACTTGGACCCATGCCATCTGCCTTAACCCAACAGGCATTCTGACTAGGAACGTCCTAGCTCGCATGTTCGTCACTGAAGTATTCTTCATCATATCCTGTTCTTTCAAGCCTGGCCAATAAAATAACCAGTGTAAAGCCAATGAGTACTTTGAATGTACTCGCAAGCAACCCAAGGGTAATAACATAATAATTATGCAACGCTCTACTCCTAATTTGGCATTTATGCGGAAAGCTAGTTTTTCTCATGCAAGTATGATCATCATTTATCAAGGACATGAATGTGTCTGCAACAAGTATCAGGAGGTTACAGACATCAACATCGAGAAAGAGTTATGAACAACTCATGCTCAAGCTCACCGTGACCTTCTCACGAATCACATCAACAGATTTACCAAACCGTGTTGTTTTCCAAAAACTTACGGACATAGTCTAAGCAGCACCACCCAACTGTCCTTGACCATGGACACGGCTATTCGAATAGTTTTACACTCTGCAGAGGTTGCACACTTTACCCACAAGATCCGGGGAACTTCTGTGTCATCCACGACACACGGTACCTCAAGTAACCGGGGTAAGCACCCGATCACTATCTTTCCCTAGACGACACTAACATAGAGTCCACTCGTTTGGTAGTAACCCCCATGCCCAACATTTCACAACTTCAAATTGTGGAGCCTCGCTCCCATGTTTGTCACATACCACTGGCACGGGGTACCAACGGTGTGTCAGGTGCCCCATAAAAATGTTCTTGGCCACCCTACCTGGCAGGACCCCATCCCGAGAGAGCGCAACAACAACTCTCCCCTCACTAGTAATGCAGGCTCCAAGCTAGTATCGACCTAGGTAACCAATAATGCCCTTTCCCATATAAGGGTAGAGTGGTTGTGCATGTAAGGTTGGGACGGTCGACAAATCTTAAATCTAATCCGTCTCTATAAACAACACTTTTATCAAGCCTCGGTACACTACTTCTCCAACAAGTAGTGACCTAGTTCATCATCATCTCCCAGGGGCATCAGTGGCACCCACTAGGGTTGTTTGCAAGTATGTCAAAGCACACTTGTTTCTTTCCATGCATAGCCCTGACACCATTTGTGTAGCCAACTACTATAGCATATTTCTATAATCCATCAACACAACTCTAAACAAGATAGAGTCATGAACAATGCAAGTATCAACGGGTATGCAACAGAGGCAAGCCCAGCAAGGTTGCCATTCAAGAACCATCATGCACTCGATGAAATAGTGAAAATGTTCTCGTGATATAAAAGGGTTCAACATGGTCAAAGGGTTGCTTGCCTGGTTCATCAGAGTCTTCAAATCTTCTGGTCCATCTCCGAGTATTTCGTCTACTTCGTCAACTAATGTCGGAAACAATCATAGTAAGCAACACAACAAGGCAGAAAATAAAAGTGCTCTAAAAATGTGAGTTTGACTTTTCTAGGATACCTATGGTCATATGAGGAATGACCAAAGTGGTTTCATTGGGATTGGATCAGTGGATATTTCTGAACATTTCAATATGATGGAATCAATGGATTTATGGATTTGCAAGAAGTGTGCAGAAATATATTTTTGAAAAATGAGTAGAGGCACCCATTTAACAAAGGATTATTTTAGAAGCATCTAGGATTTGGTTTCACTCGATTTGGACTCAAAATGAATATTCTATGGATTTCCAAAGTTGACAAACATGAAGAAATGGATCATTATTTTGTAGGGCACAGAAAGTATTAATAAAAATGTTCATAACCTAAGTTATGAACTTAGATATATCTGCAAATTTAAATCATGGCATTTAGATCAAATTTGAGCTCTCTGTGATTTTCTAAAGTTCATCACAGAAATGAAAAATGGGGTTTTAATAAATATTTCTGAAGAGAAAGTTTCTGGAAAAATGTGCAAATAGCAGCATGTGGTAGATTAGGATTTATGGAGTCACTATAAATTTGAATCATCAAATTTGGAGGTAATATGAATATTTTGGAGATTTTACAAGTTTTTGGAAAAAGAAAAGGACAAAGGAAGGGGGTTTATACCTATACTGCGCGCTGGGTGCAGCATAGCACCGCAGCACACTAGTCCGGCCTAGCGGCTCGGCCTCGTGGATGACAAGGCGACGTCGAAGGCGCCCAGGCGAAGTGCGCCTTCGCTGCGGGGGAAACGGGAGAGGGCGAACCCGCCTCCACTTGCCAGCGTGGCCCGATGCCTAGGCCACTGATGAGCGGGGCCCGCCTGCAGGTTCGTCCTCAACCTCCCGCGCGGGCGCGATGGGAGACAGAGGAGGCGTTCGACATCGGCCGCCGGTGCTACAGGGCATCTCCGGCGTCGCTCCGCCAACCGGCGTGCTCAGGGGACCCGGTCGCGTCCAACCATGGGTGGCACGGTAGCCCAGGGGCACTGGGTTGAGCAGGGCGTCGGCCGCGGTGGACGAGGCTGACGGTGACGATGGAACTCGATGGCACAACCATGGGGAGGAGAGGGAGAAGCATGGGAGGGGCTTGCGGTGATGGTGGAGGTGCTCTAGTGCGTCCTAGAGGGGAGGAGGAGGAGCGGTGGGTGCAAATTTAGGCGGAGTCCGGCGGCTCGGCTCCGGCCATGGGGAGCGACGGAGGGCGCGAGGAGGGGAGTGGGTTCGTCAAGGGAATGCACGGGAGGGAGAGAGGGCCAAAGGAGTAGAGAGGGGGCTCGGGGGTGGCCTTAAATAGAAGGGGGCGAGGTGCACAGCGGGGCCGTAGCCGTCGCTAGAGGGCACGGTAGGGTTTGGCTTCAAGTCGGGGGTCTTCCTGAGCGTGGTATACGACCAGGGAAAGAGAGGGGGAGAGAGGAGCGAGCGTGAGGCGGGCCAGGGACACGGGTGGTGACTGGCGGATGCGGGCGGCGCTCGGGCACGTGCCGCAGGGGCGAGAGGAGGGTGCAGGAGCAAGTGGGAGACCTGCTGGCATGATGCGGAGGCCGAGGTGCGTCGACTGGCGCGAGGGGGAGCCCCGAGGTGGACGGGAGCGTCGTGTCAACGGCCGGGAGCATGGTAGCATGCTCCAAAGCGCGTCTTTGGCCGGCATGCGCGGCTTTTCTGCGCGCACTCGCGCGTCCACTTGTGTCTAGTGGCTGCAGGGGGGTAAACAAAGTGGAAATGACATTGGATGCCTTGGGGATCCAGTAGAAGAGAGGAGGGGTAGAGAGAGAGTGAAATGCTGCTGTCCATAGAAGAAAAGTGGATCCCTGCCCCCCCCCTTCATCATTGCCTCTCGGGCAGGGAAGCACACCAGAGGTAGAGGGGGACTAGGAGAGGTTGTGGGAAAAAGTTCAGCTCATGGAGATTAGTGCAAGTGGCCAAAACATGAGTTTTGAAATTCTGCCAGAAGGTGTTTGATGGTGGTTTGGGCTATCTAAGTTGCTCAATTTTCTTTGAAACTTAACAGAAGTGAGAGGCATCACAAATTAGTAGTGCCCACCAATTTTGAGGTTAAATGGAGAAAGTGTCCAATGCAACTTTTATAAACCCTAGAAATGGGCAGAAACAGTTTTGGCTGGATTTTATCATGCTATCTTGTTCCCTTTGATGCACCACTTGGTGTAGTGTCATAATTTGGGAATTTGAGCATGTCCACAAAAATTCAGATCAAAAGGACACAATTGGCAATGTAGAGTTGTTCAAATTTGGTTCTGGACAAGAAGGGTTTTAATACACTTTAATCATGATATCCTTCTCTCCAACTTGTGCCATTTGGTCTAGATGCAT
The DNA here is from genome assembly GCF_018294505.1 of Triticum aestivum. Lineage (NCBI taxonomy): Eukaryota > Viridiplantae > Streptophyta > Magnoliopsida > Poales > Poaceae > Triticum > Triticum aestivum. The sequence continues at coordinate 406,045,429 of NC_057812.1, forward strand.
TATTACACCATTTGAGCATGTGGACCAAGTTTGAGAGCATTTGGACATGTTTGGCAGTGCAAAGTTGTTCAAACTTGGAAAAGGACAGAAATGGTTTTGAGGGGGTTTGATGATGTTTTATTGATCTTCAAGGCATTAGGCCTTGCATGATCATTAAATATGTCATATGTGACATGCTAGAATTTTCTTGGAATTAATGAAGAAAATTTCCTTTGTAAATATTTCAAAATCTTGAAATATCCAGAAAGGGTTTTTGAGGGGTTTGACCAATAATTTGAACATGACCATGTGTTTAAACTCTTATATATGGACAATATATGTCCAATGAGCTTCCCTAAATTTCTCAAATATTTTTGAAACATTAAAATAATTTTAACCTATTAAAGACCATTTCTGGCCTTAAGAAAAAGCCTTTAAATAAAATAGGAAAATAACTTTTAGAATTATATTTTTGTGGTTTATGGGACCCCTATACCTAATAGGTTTCAAATATACTTTTTGCAAGAGTTTTCACACCCTTAATTAAGTACTTATAGTTCAAGTCTCAATTCAGGGGTTTTTGGAAAAACCTAATTTAGAAAATACTTTTTGGCCAAAATATTTTTGAAAGAAATTATTTTTATGTCCTGCACACATGGCATGATCATTGGGCAAGGTTTTGGATCAAGGAGAAGGAGTATAAGAGTTGGAGGATTTATTTGATTTTTAGAGCACTTGCAACCAACACACAAAAATCAAATCAAACAAAGACAAAAACACTCAAAAGTTTTTGTCAAACCACATTTTATCATGATTGATTAACTTAAGTGTTGTGGCATCAAAATCAGGGTGTGATAGACCTACCCCCCTTACAAGAATGTCATCCCCGAGATTCCCAAACTAGGCGCGGAAAGGAATACAAAAACTTAGATGTGGGGTGGTCTTCACATCCTCATACTTCTTCTACTTTAGTGTGGTGCTCCATTGAACCTTGAAGTACTGGATGGTGCGGCTTCATGTATGACGTTCTGCTTGATCCGGGTTGCTAAGGGGTCTCTCGCGTAGGTCATGTTCGACCGGGGGTCGATGGCTCAGTGACCGATGTCCTAGTCGAGGTCGGGCTAGTTAGGAAGTTGGAAACACTCCCGAGGTTGTGTTGTGTGGGAAAACGTTGTGCATAGTGGGTAACTCAGGTGGTAACTCCAGCTGGCAACTATCTTCTCTTTCGTCTCGTAGCAATCTCGGCGAGGTTGTTAAATCTTGGTGTGAGCTTCCTTTTGACATGGAAATGCTTGGTTCCTTCGAGAGGAGTGGTTTGCAGATATGCACGGTCTTCGACGAGTAAGTTCACTTATTGACGATGGTGGTTGGTATAGTTCTTCCTCCTTGACATGGCAGTCTTCAGATGTTCCCTAACCAGCCGAGCGGTTCTTCTTCCATCTTCGGGTAGGCAAGTAGGTCACCAAATAAAGATGACAACCAACTTGTCCAAGTACTCCATGAAGACTCATTCATGGGGTACATAAAGTAGGATGGGGCATTGACGGTGGTCACAGTTGAGTATTGGCCAAGGTTTCCTTGTCCTAGAGCCAAAACCCATTGTCATGATCCGACCATGTTGTGGCTTGGTAGGGCTTAAGGGTTTCAAGGATTCTAGCATGTGGGTGAACCTTTATCATCTAGTCCTTAGGCACAATTTCTGAGACGCCAATAGTTCTATCTAGCCCTCTAAACAAATCACTTATACCACCGAAAGCATCATCTCGTATATGTCAACTCCAATCATCACTCACGCTATTTGTGTCCTCATGACTCCCAAGAGGAGGTTTAACAGAATTATACATGTCTACGGTCCCCAAAAATCATATGTATGGCTACCCCTAAGAATCCATGGGTAGGGCATTCAAGCTGCTAAGCTTGAGTTGAACATGACAATTCAAGTGCTCATCCTATTCTCCCAAGGTCTAAGATAAAGCACATCGTAAGCCACTCCAAAACCTTGTTTCCTTCCTGTGAATCAACTCCAACAACCCATTAACTTCCATCAATCACTACATAACCCATTAATTGTACAAATCCAATGTCTATGGTGTTCCACACAATCTTCTAAAGTCCCTATAATCCCCAAATACTTGAAAGGGATACCTTACTGTAGTTAGTCCACCAATTTCCATTGTCATGGTCAAGTAAACTCCAAGGTCAAGCTTATATATATCCCTAAATCAACACCAACAATTAATCCATTCTCCTAGTTTATTGTCCTCCAAGAAACATGGTATCATGATTGAGATCATCAGTCTAAATCCAATTTACTCCGAACCATGTAGACTCACTTCAGCATCTATACTCTGAACCAATAATGCCTTTCCCATATAAGGGTAGAGTGGTTGTGCATGTAAGGTTGGGACGGTCGACAAATCTTAAATCTAATCCATCTCTATAAACAACACTTTTATCAAGCCTCGGTACACTACTTCTCCAACAAGTAGTGACCTAGTTCATCATCATCTCCCAGGGGCATCAGTGGCACCCACTAGGGTTGTTTGCAAGTATGTCAAACCACACTTGTTTCTTTCCATGCATAGCCCTGACACCATTTGCGTAGCCAACTACTATAGCATATTTCTATAATCCATCAACACAACCCTAAACAAGGATAGAGTCATGAACAATGCAAGTATCAACAGGTATGCAACAGAGGCAAGCCCAGCAAGGTTGCCATTCAAGAACCATCATGCACTCGATGAAATAGTGAAAATGTTCTCGTGATATAAAAGGGTTCAACATGGTCAAAGGGTTGCTTGCCTGGTTCATCAGAGTCTTCAAATCTTCTGGTCCATCTCCGAGTATTTCGTCTACTTCGTCAACTAATGTCGGAAACAATCATAGTAAGCAACACAACAAGGCAGAAAATAAAAGTGCTCTAAAAATGTGAGTTTGACTTTTCTAGGATACCTATGGTCATATGAGGAATGACCAAAGTGGTTTCATTGGGATTGGATCAGTGGATATTTCTGAACATTTCAATATGATGGAATTAATGGATTTATGGATTTGCAAGAAGTGTGCAGAAATATATTTTTGAAGAATGAGCAGAGGCACCCATTTAACAAAGGATTATTTTAGAAGCATCTAGGATTTGGTTTCACTGGATTTGGAGTCAAAATGAATATTCTATGGATTTCCAAAGTTGACAAACATGAAGAAATGGATCATTATTTTGTAGGGCACAGAAAGTATTAATAAAAATGTTCATAACCTAAGTTATGAACTTAGATATATCTGCAAATTTAAATCATGGCATTTAGATCAAATTTGAGCTCTTTGTGATTTTCTAAAGTTCATCATAGAAATGAAAAATGGGGTTTTAATAAATATTTCTGAAGAGAAAGTTTCTGGAAAAATGTGCAAATAGCACCATGTGGTAGATTAGGATTTATGGAGTCACTATAAATTTGAATCATCAAATTTGGAGGTAATATGAATATTTTGGAGATTTTACAAGTTTTGGAAAAAGAAAAAGACAGGGGAAGGTGGGTTTATACCTATACTGCACGCTGGGTGCAGCATAGCGCCGCAGCGCACTAGGCCGGCCCAACGGCTCGGCCTCGTGGATGACAAGGCGACGTCGAAGGCGCCCAGGCGAAGTGCGCCTTCGCTGCAGGGGAAACGGGAGAGGGCGAACCCGCCTCCACTTGCCAGCGTGGCCCGATGCCTAGGCCACTGATGAGCGGGGCCCGCCTGCAGGTTCGTCCTCAACCTCCCGCGCGGGCGCGATGGGAGACAGAGGAGGCGTTCGACGTCGGCCGCCGGCGCTACAGGGCATCTCCGGCGTTGCTCCGCCAACCGGCATGCTCAGGGGACCCGGCCGCGTCCAACCATGGGTGGCACGGTAGCCCAGGGGCACTGGGTTGAGCAGGGCATCGGCCGCGGTGGACGAGGCTAACGGTGACGATGGAACTCGATGGCACAACCATGGGGAGGAGAGGGAGAAGCACGGGAGGGGCTTGCGGTGATGGTGGAGGTGCTCTAGTGCGTCCTAGAGGGGAGGAGGAGGAGCGGTGGGTGCAAATTTAGGCGGAGTCCGGCGGCTCGGCTCCGGCCATGGGGAGCGACAGAGGGCGCGAGGAGGGGAGTGGGTTCGTCCAGGGAATGCACGGGAGGGAGAGAGGGCCAAAGGAGTAGAGAGGGGGCTCAGGGGTGGCCTCAAATAGAAGGGGGCGAGGTGCATAGCGGGGCCGTAGCCGTTGCCGGAGGGCACGGTAGGGTTTGGCTTCAAGTCAGGGGTCTTCCTGAGCGTGGTATACGACCAGGGAAAGAGAGGGGGAGAGAGGAGCGAGCGCGAGGCGGGCCAGGGACATGGGCGGCGATTGGCGGATGCGGACGGCGCTCGGGCACGTGCCGCAGGGGCGAGAGGAGGGCGCAGGAGCAAGTGGGAGACCTGCTGGCGTGATGCGAACGCCGAGGCGCGTCGACTGGCGTGAGGGGGAGGCCCGAGGTGGACGGGAGCGCCGTGTCAACGGTCGGGAGCACAGTAGTGTGCTCCAGAGCGTGTCTTTGGCCAGCATGCGCGGCTTTTCTGCACGCACTCACGCGTCCACTTGTGTCTAGTGGCTGCAGGGGGGTAAACAAAGTGGAAATGGCATTGGATGCCTTGGGGAGCCAGTAGAAGAGAGGAGGGGTAGAGAGAGAGTGAAATGCTGCTGTCCAGAGAAGAAAAGTGGATCCCTGCCCCCCTTCATCATTGCCTCTCGGGCAGGGAAGCACACCAGAGGTAGAGGGGGACTAGGAGAGGTTGTGGGAAAAAGTTCAGCTCATGGAGATTAGTGCAAGTGGCCAAAACATGAGTTTTGAAATTCTGCCAGAAGGTGTTTGATGGTGGTTTGGGCTATCTAAGTTGCTCAATTTTCTTTGAAACTTAAAGAAGTGAGAGGCATTACAAATTAGTAGTGCCCACCAATTTTGAGGTTAAATGGAGAAAGTGTCCAATGCAACTTTTATAAACCCTAGAAATGGGCAGAAACAGTTTTGGCTGGATTTTATCATGCTATCTTGTTCTCTTTGATGCACCACGTGGTGTAGTGTCATAATTTGGGAATTTGAGCATGTCCACAAAAATTCAGATCAAAAGGACACAATTGGCAATGTAGAGTTGTTCAAATTTGGTTCTGGACAAGAAGGGTTTTAATACACTTTAATCATGATATCCTTCTCTCCAACTTGTGCCATTTGGTCTAGATGCATTATTACACCATTTGAGCATGTGGACCAAGTTTGAGAGCATTTGGACATGTTTGGCAGTGCAAAGTTGTTCAAACTTGGAAAAGGACAGAAATGGTTTTGAGGGGGTTTGATGATGTTTTATTGATCTTCAAGGCATTAGGCCTTGCATGATCATTAAATATGTCATATGTGACATGCTAGAATTTTCTTGGAATTAATGAAGAAAATTTCCTTTGTAAATATTTCAAAATCTTGAAATATCCAGAAAGGGTTTTTGAGGGGTTTGACCAATAATTTGAACATGACCATGTGTTTAAACTCTTATATATGGACAATATATGTCCAATGAGCTTCCCTAAATTTTCTCAAATATTTTTGAAACATTAAAATAATTTTAACCTATTAAAGACCATTTCTGGCCTTAAGAAAAAGCCTTTAAATAAAATAGGAAAATAACTTTTAGAATTATATTTTTGTGGTTTATGGGATCCCTATACCTAATAGGTTTCAAATATACTTTTTGCAAGATTTTTCACACCCTTAATTAAGTACTTGTAGTTCAAGTCTCAATTCAGGGGTTTTTGGAAAAACCTAATTTAGAAAATACTTTTTGGCCAAAATATTTTTGAAAGAAATTATTTTTATGTCCTGCACACATGGCATGATCATTGGGCAAGGTTTTGGATCAAGGAGAAGGAGTATAAGAGTTGGAGGATTTATTTGATTTTTAGAGCACTTGCAACCAACACACAAAAATCAAATCAAACAAAGACAAAAACACTCAAAAGTTTTTGTCAAACCACATTTTATCATGATTGATTAACTTAAGTGTCGTGGCATCAAAATCAGGGTGTGATAGACCTACCCCCCTTACAAGAATCTCATCCCCGAGATTCCCAAACTAGGCGCGGAAAGGAATACAAAAACTTAGATGTGGGGTGGTCTTCACATCCTCATACTTCTTCTACTTTAGTGTGGCGCTCCATTGAACCTTGAAGTACTGGATGGTGTGGCTTCATGTATGACGTTCTGCTTGATTCGGGTTGCTAAGGGGTCTCTCGCGTAGGTCATGTTGGACCGGGGGTCGATGGCTCAGTGACCGATGTCCTAGTCGAGGTCGGGCTAGTTCGGAAGTTGGAAACACTCCCGAGGTTGTGTTGTGTGGGAAAACGTTGTGCATAGTGGGTAACTTAGGTGGTAACTCCAGCTGGCAACTATCTTCTCTTTCGTCTCGTAGCAATCTCGGCGGGGTTGTTAAATCTTGGTGTGAGCTTCCTTTTGACATGGAAATGCTTGGTTCCTTCGAGAGGAGTGGTTTGCAGATATGCACGGTCTTCCACGAGTAAGTTCACTTCTTGATGATGGTGGTTGGTATAGTTCTTCCTCCTTGACATGGCAGTCTTCAGATGTTCCCTAACCAGCCGAACGGTTCTTCTTCCGTCTTCGGGTAGGCAAGTAGGTCACCAAATAAAGATGACAACCAACTTGTCCAAGTACTCCATGAAGACTCATTCATGGGGTACATAAAGTAGGATGGGGCATTGACGGTGGTCACAGTTGAGTATTGGCCAAGGTTTCCTTGTCCTAGAGACAAAACCCATTGTCATGATCCGACCATGTTGTGGCTTGGTAGGGCTTAAGGGTTTCAAGGATTCTAGCATGCGGGTGAACATTTATCATCTAGTCCTTAGGCACAATTTCTGAGACGCCAATAGTTCTATCTAGTCCTCTAAACAAATCACTTATACCGCTGAAAGCATCATCTCGTATATGTCAACTCCAATCATCACTCACGCTATTCGTGTCCTCATGACTCCCAAGAGGAGGTTTAACAGAATTATACATGTCTACGGTCCCTAAAAATCATATGTATGGCTACCCCTAAGAATCCATGGGTAGGGCATTCAAGCTGCTAAGCTTGAGTTGAACATGACAATTCAAGTGCTCATCCTATTCTCCCAAGGTCTAAGATAAAGCACGTCGTAAGCCACTCCAAAACCTTGTTTCCTTCCTGTGAATCAACTCCAACAACCCATTAACTTCCATCAATCACTACATAACCCATTAATTGTACAAATCCAATGTCTATGGTGTTCCACACAATCTTCTAAAGTCCCTATAATCCCCAAATACTTGAAAGGGATACCTTACTGTAGTTAGTCCACCAATTTCCATCGTCATGGTCAAGTAAACTCCAAGGTCAAGCTTATATATCTCCCTAAATCAACACCAACAATTAATCCATTCTCCTAGTTTATTGTCCTCTAAGAAACATGGTATCATGATTGAGATCATCAGTCTAAATCCAATTTACTCCGAACCATGTAGACTCACTTCAGCATCTATACTCCACTAGGATCACCTATTTAAATCCAGATATCGTGTTCAACGAGAATTCCTACATGTTTCCCTCAAGTTATTATCATAATGCCAGCTATCTCCTATCAATGTCCCATGGCTAAGTCTAATCCTTATGCTTCCAAGAATTTCAGCTTGCGACCATGATGGTCCTACCAAATCCAATTTACTCAGGGGCAAAGAAAGCTATGGTAATCTATAATCATGATCCCTCCAAGTTCATCTACCAACATGACAGCCTTATAATCCACCAAAGAGTCTCAGATAATTCCTCAAGGTTATTGATATAAACTCATCAAGTCATTTATACTCTATTCCTATATCCTCAAACTGGTCTTCCCTATGGCATCGTCAGTTCTGGTGCTATATTAGGATGATAATGTGCTTGTTTACTATGCTCACTAGTTCCATAATGAACCCGGTGGGAATCAAGGGTTACTGAGACTTCACTAGTCCCCTTGCAATTTGTAGGTTAACACACGGTTAAGAATTCACGCTAGGGTATCTCGTGAATCCTCGAAGGGTCTAGGGATGGGTTTCTAGTCTGGAGGGTTAAACATAACTCTACAGGGTTGCACCTGGTCGAGGAGGCGGTAGCAAAAAGTCTTCATTGCTAGCTGGTTGCCGAGGTAGAATCCTTGGTGTATCTTTGAAGGAAATATTCCCTAGAGGCAATAATAATGTTATTATTTTATTTCCTTATATCATGATAAATGTTTATTATTCATGCTAGAATTGTATTATCCGGAAACATAATACTTGTGTGAATACATAGACAAACTAAATGTCACTAGTATGCCTCTACTTGACTAGCTCGTTAATCGAAGATGGTTATGTTTCCTAACCATAGACATGTGTTGTCATTTGATTAACGGGATCACATTATTAGGAGAATGATGTGATTGACATGACCCATTCCATTAGCTTAGCACCCGATCGTTTAGTATGTTGCTATTGCTTTCTTCATGACTTATACATGTTCCTATAACTATGAGATTATGCAACTCCCATTTGCCGGAGGAACACTTTGTGTGCTACCAAACGTCACAACGTAACTGGGTGATTATAAAGGAGCTCTACAGGTGTCTCCAAAGGTAAATGTTGGGTTGGCGTATTTCGAGATTAGGATTTGTCACTCCGATTGTCGGAGAGGTATCACTGGGCCCTCTCGGTAATGCACATCACATAAGCCTTGCAAGCGTTGCAACTAATGAGTTAGTTGTGAGATGATGTATTACGAAACAAGTAAAGAGACTTGCCGGTAACGAGATTGAACTAGGTATTGAGATACCGACGATCGAATCTCGCGCAAGTAACATACCGATGACAAAGGGAACAACGTATGTTGTTATGCGGTCTGACCGATAAAGATCTTCGTAGAATATGTGGGAGTCAATATGAGCATCCAGGTTCCGCTATTGGTTATTGACCGGAGACATGTCTCGGTCATGTCTACATTGTTCTCGAACCCGTAGGGTCCGCACGCTTAAGGTTTCTATGACAGTTATATTATGAGTTTATGAGTTTTGATGTACCGAAGTTAGTTCAGAGTCCCGGATGTGATCACGGACATGACGAGGAGTCTCGAAATGGTCGAGACATAAAGATTGATATATTGGGCGGCTATATTCGGACACCGGAAGTGTTCCGGATGATTTCGGAGAAAACCGGAGTGCCGGAGGGTTACCGGAACCCCCCGGGAGAAGTAATGGGCCTCATGGGCCCTAGTGGAGAGAGAGAGGGGCGGCCAGGGTGGGCCGCGCACCCCCTCCCCCTCTGGTCCGAATTGGACTAGGAGAGGGGGGGCGGTGCCCCCCTTTCCTTCTCCCTCTCCCCCTTCCTTCCCCCCTCCTAGTAGGAGTAGGAAAGAGGGGAGTCCTACTCCTACTAGGAGGAGGACTCCTCCTTGGCGTGCCCTAGGGCCGGCCGGCCTCCTCCCCTTGCTCCTTTATATACGGGGGCAGGGGCACCCCTAGACACACAAGTTGATCCACGTGATCGTTTTCTTAGCCGTGTGCGGTGCCCCCCTTCCACCATACTCCTCGATATTATTGTAGCGGTCCTTAGGCGAAGCCCTGCGACGGTAGAACATCAAAATCGTCACCACGCCGTCGTGCTGACAAAACTCTTCCCTGACACTTTGCTGGATCGGAGTCCGGGGATCGTCATCGAGCTGAACGTGTGCTAAAACTCGGAGGTGTTGTAGTTTCGGTGCTTGATCGGTCGGGCCGTGAAGACGTACGACTACATCAACTGCGTTGTCATAACGCTTCCGATGTCGGTCTACGAGGGTACGTAGATCACCCTCTCCCCTCTCGTTGCTATGCATCACCATGATCTTGAGTGTGCGTAGGAAATTTTTTGAAATTACTACGTTACCCAACAGTGGCATCCGAGCCTAGGTTTTATGTGTTGATGTTATATGCACGAGTAGAACACAAGTGAGTTGTGGGCGATATAAGTCATACTGCTTACCAGCATGTCATACTTTGGTTCGACGGTATTGTTGGATGAAGCGGCCCGGACCGACATTACGCGTACGCTTACGCGAGACTGGTTCTATCGACGTGCTTTGCACACAGGTGGCTGGCGGGTGTCAGTTTCTCCAACTTTAGTTGAACTGAGTGTGGCTACGCCCGGTCCTTGCGAAGGTTAAAACAACACCAACTTGACAAACTATCATTGTGGTTTTGATGCGTAGGTAAGATTGGTTCTTGCTTAAGCCCGTAGAAGCCAGGTAAAACTTGCAACAACAAAGTGAAGACGTCTAACTTGTTTTTGCAGGGCATGTTGTGATGTGATATGGTCAAGACATGATGCTAAATTTTATTGTATGAGATTGTCACATCCTAGTTAGCCATGCATTAGAGTGTTGCATCATGTTTACTCTTTCATCAGAAACCTGAAATGGGGATGACAGAACCCCCAGTCCCCTCTGAAACCAATTAGGGTTTACTAAAAACTTTTTCAATGAACCTGAAATGCCCTTCTAAAATGCCCATCATTTTTGTCTTGGTTCAGAACCCCTGCCAAAAGTGGTGCACATTTTCCCAGGCCATCCTAGGGTTTTTGAATTAATTCATAAGTATTTGAATTTGGGCATTTAAAATTATATAAAATATTTAAATGCTCAAATAACTCCAAACTAAAATGTTTCATGTTGGAAATAATCCAACTATGGACCAGGAGTAGTTTGGTGATTTTTGGAGTTGCCTAAGTATTTTATTTAATTCAACAAAGTTGCAGAAGTATTAAAAAAAACAGAAAACAGAAAGAAATGGAAAAGGCTTACCTGTCGCCCAGCACCCGGCCCACCTGCCGGCCCAGCCCAGCACCGCGCCAGCGAGCTGCTTGCCGGCCAGGCAGGCAGGCAGGTGCTCGACGGCGAGCACCGCATGGGTGCCACGCACCTGCTCGCCGCCTCGCCGCCTCCCTCGCCCGGCTAACGCCGTGAATCGGCCTCCCTCTCTCCCCCGAACCCCCCAGACACCCCCTCTCCTCTCCAGCTCCTCTCCCTCGCTCTCCCACGCCATGGCCGACGCCATCGCCGCCACCCCCTCGCCGTAGCCACGCCCTCCGTCAACCCCACGCCGTGCCGCCGTGTCCAGGAGCTTCGCCGCCGTCCACTTCATCGAGCTAGCCGAGCCCCGTGTGCTCGAGCGGCCCGAGACCACCGCACCGACCTCGCCCGAGCTCGCCGTCGCCGGAGATCCCCTTCAACGCCGTCGCCGCCTCAGCTCGTCCCCGACCCCGCCGGTGGCCTCTACGGGAGCGCTGTGAGCCTAGCTACCCCTCCGACCCTCTCTCTCTCATTCCCGAGCCGTGTAGCCACCGCACGAAGATCACACGCACGCACCGCCGCGGATCTCGTCGCCGACGTGCTTCCGGCCATCCTCCGGCCAACCCGCGGTGTCCAACGCACTCACCACGCTGCGTTAGGCCCAACCGTGCACTCCCCGCACCTCACCGATCCCCCTAGCGACAAGTTCGACTTTGGCCGAACTCCGGTGGCCGCCAAAGTCGTCGCCGGCGCCAACTCCGGCCACCCCGACCCCAACGGACTCCACCAAGAGCTGCGGCTCGACCTCAGCTCCGCTCCGGTGCCCTCCGCGGCTCGTTTGGTTGCCGGAACGGCAAAAATCACTTCCGCCGCCGCGTCGGGCTCGCCGGCGGCTAAACGCCGGTGCAGCCGACCCGGGTTTGACCACGGGTGGGCCCTGGTTGACTCCCCTGAGTCAATGACAGGTGGGGCCCAGCCCTGTTAATTAAACAGGTTTAGTTTTAATTAAACTTTAATTAAATTAATCACCCTGACATGCGGGACCCACTGTCAGGTTTGACCCGGACGTGTTCCGTTGACCTGCTGACGTCACACTGACGTCAGGCTGACGCAATAATTGATTTTCTGGAATTATTCTAATATAGGAAATTCCAGAATATAATTTAAACTTCAAAAATTCATAACTTTTATTCTGTAACTCCAAATCAGACAAATTATATATGAAAAATGATCAGAAAAATCCAATCTATCCATCTGTACTATTTTCATGCATGACTAAACAAGTTAACTTGATGTTTAATGCAGAACAAGGAAAAACACTTTAAAGGGCCATGTTTGAGTTTGAAATTTGAATCTTTGATTCAAATTGGTTCAAACCCTTCTGGTCTTAGTTGCATTAGCCCAACACACTCATATTGCTATGTTTCATGCATGCATCATATTGTTGCACATTGTTTGGTGATGGTTGTATATCGGTGTTCTTGCGGCAGGATCTGCCCCCGAGGAGTACCGTGATTACCCTAACGAAGAACCGTATCAGTGCATCGAACCATCAGGCAAGCAACCAACCATTTGATCATATCGATACAATCCCATGTTCTCGCTCCTGCTCTCTTTTACTGCATTAAGACAACGCGTTTCAAACTGCTGTGTGCTACGGTAGTTGAACCCACTTCCTCTGCATGACCTGTCATTGCCACAGTAACTAGATGAAACCCACTAGCATGTGTAGGAGTTGATTGAGCCATATGTATGTGTTGTTCCTACCTTGCTATGCCTGCTATGCTTAGAGTCGTGTCAGGTCTGGTTCATCTGGGTGATGGGCTAGAGTGAAATGATTATGTCGGTAATGAGAGTGGTGTGGTGAACACGATTTGGTAAAGGTATCGATGAGAGGCCATGTAGGAGTACATGGTGGGTTGTTTCATTGAAGCCGACCTTAAGCACTGAGATCTGTATGTGTGATTTAAGAATCAGCTACTACCATGCATTGGGCCCGAAACCAATGGACCCTCTCGGCTTCTTATTCACCCTAGTTCTCCGTCCAGGAGTTGCAAGTAGTTTCTGGTGTTTGTAGCCTACTGGAGGCCGTGGACAGCGCTGACCGTAGGGGTGGGCTGTGATGCGGTAGGTACGTGGCCGGGTGTACCGAATACCCGTTAGGTATCTCGGGAACCCTGTTCACATCGTTCGGGGCCGTATGGGAAACCTCGGCCGGACTCCCTGCGGATGGAACCTGGATAGGCGATAAACCTGGACTGGAGGCTTAGGTGATTAGGTAGGTCGTGGCCGACACCCACGTTGGGCTTCCGCTTGAAGGTTGCCGAGTACATGTCGTGTAAACGACGGTAAGTGGTGAGAGCGTGTATGAAGAAGTACACCCCTGCAGGGTTATCATGATCTATTCGAATAGCCGCGTCCGCGGTAAAGGACTACTTGGTTGCCTATACAGTTCATAGACAAGTAAATGGAAACTGCTAAAAGCCTCAAGATAAGTGTGAGTGCCGAGGATGGCTCTTCCGTAGGGAGACGGAGGTGGATCCTCGGTAGTGTATTGAAGTGGTGAGTAATGGACTCGTGTGCGCAAAACCATTTCAAGTTGGAGTCTCGTAGGTTAGCCTAGCCAAGAGTCAAAGCTGGCTTGCTGCAATAACTCCACCAACCCTTCTTGATAATATGCATGTATGTAGGTTCTGATGTAAGTCTTGCTGAGTACCTTTGTACTCATGTTGCTATAATTTACATTTTACAGAAGACGCTGCAACCCCTTCTGATGGGTTCTACGTAGACGTTGACATCAATGAGTAGGCTAAAGGCCCAGGTGGTGATCCTGAGCTTGTGAAGGACCACGTAGTATAGCTAGGCTTTCCAAGCCTCTTTTATCTTTCTAGTTGTCTGTACTCAGACAAGTTACTTCCGCTGCTGGTTTGTATGACTGTATGACTTGAATGCTGGGTCGTGAGACCCGTACCTTTGTGTATGTTATGTATGGCTCTCTGAGCCTTAAATAAAGTACTTGTGTCGTAGAGTCATGTTGTGATGCCTTGTTGTATTTGCACATATCGAGCATATTGTGTGTATGATTGAAATGCTTGGTATGTGTGGGATCTGACTATCTAGTTGTTTATCTTTAGTAGCCTCTCTTACCGGGAAATGTCTCCTAGTGTTACCGCTGAGCCATGGTAGCTTGCTACTGCTCTGGAACACTTAGGCTGGCCGGCATGTGTCCTTCTTCGTTCCGGTGTCTGTCCCTTCGGGGAAATGTCACGCATTGAGTACCGGAGTCCTGTTAGCCCGCTACAGCCCGGTTTACCGGAGTCCTGCTAGCCCAGTGCTACAGCCCGGACCCACTTGCTGATGACCGACACGTTCGAAGCTGGGTCATGGATGCCTGTCCCTGTAAGTCTGTGCCACTTTGGGTTTACGACTAGTCATGTCAGCCCGGGCTCCTTATCATATGGATGCTAGCGACACTATCATATACGTGAGCCAAAAGGCGCAAACGGTCCCGGGCAAAGGTAAGGCGACACCCGTGGGGATACCGTGCGTGAGGCCGCAAAGTGATATGAGGTGTTACCGGCTAGATCGATGTGACATCGAGTCGGGGTCCTGACAGCGTTGGCATCAGAGCCGGACTGCCTGTAGGTTCTCCAAGCCAAACTGGTCGATGTTGAGTCTAGAAATTCTTTAGTTATATGTAGGGGAATTGTTTGTGGGTTGGAACGTAAGGCTCTTTTTACTCCTTTATCTAATGACATTCTGATCTGAGTCAGTCTATTCTTCCACCGGGGGTTAAGGAATTAGGATCTATTCTCTCTATCAGGATCACGTGTTACTAATCAGTAGTACCTTATAAGTTTGATGAATACAAGCCTAGTTCAATTCTACTACCACATTATGTTGCTAGGATGGACTCAGAACTTGATATGATGATGATGAGTGTGTATGTAATCCTTTGTCAAATGTCTCAAAATCCTTCTTGAGCATTTACAGCTGTTATGCTGCCGAAATTTTGCTAGAAATTCTAATGCCTTTGCATTATGATTGTGCTTTCAGATGGCCACTCGCGACCTCAATCAAGTGGTTCGCCTGACTCGATGCCTAGATGTACCCGGCCATACTGCCATGTTGGTCAGGGTAATGACTGAGGCTGGATACCGTTGGTATCCTGAGTACACGGTCGAAGAGCAATTCCGAGACTTTAATCAAAGCCAGTATCTCTGCACTGTCAGGATATTTCCATCTTATCCTGGGTCCACCGAGCCCCTTCACTGCTCCTATGGACTCGGGGTTACTATTGAGATGGCTGTGCAGGACGCCGCCTACTCTATGATGACCATCATGCGAGTCAGATCTGGTCTATTTCGGGACTCTGATTTCCGGTATATGCCAGGATCACTTCCGGGAGCACAAGGGTATCTTCAGGCTATCTATGCTGACCCCACTCAGGAGGATTCACGGACTCGCACCACTGCTGAGATGCTCGAGGATAAGGACCGTGAAAATCGGGCCTTGAGGTTAGAGCTCTTCAATACCCGTGCTGACCACTGGGCCACATTGACTCGGTTTGCACCGGCGGTGCAAGCTGGATATTCGGATATGCGCGATCTCTATCCTGTGAGATCTGCTCTGCCAGACGTGATGGGTTGGCGTGATGTAGGAGGCATCACCCCACCTCGCGGTCCCCGCAGGCCACCGTCTGTTGGTCCAAGACCTCATCCTAGTCCCTATGGTCCACAAGCTCCGCGAGATCGTCTGTTTCCGGATGATCATGTTGAGCTTCCAGGCTATGGGGGTGACTTCTACGAGGACTACTACGGATCGGTCTGAGTTAGTGGTAGTATCACTAGTTCGCACTATCTGTGTCGTCTATCGTCCCGCGTGACTCGTGGGATATGACCTAGTTTGTACTCTTTCCGGAGGTGTAGAAAAATAATGTATAGGAGCTTGGGATGCCTCCGATGAGATGTAATCCTCTTTTCACCGTAATAGTACTTTGTTTGGTCTTGTACTAAACCCTGTATGGTGTGTATGACGATGGAATAAAGAAGCAGTTTCTGTATCTACCATGTCATACGGATGATCATCTTGCATTTCGAGTTATTCCTTACATTTTGTATCCTATGTCGGAATTTTATCATTCTGACTAAATCATTGTCTTGTTTACCTAGGATGGTCAACACGCGCACTAACCCTGCTCCTCAAGAGCAGGCCGAAGGCAGTGAAGTCAGGGATGCAAATCTGCCTCATCCTCCTTCCCTAGCCGAGGTTATGATGGAAGCTGAGAGAAACAAGCGGGAGACCAACCGTTTGTTGGAGCGTATTGAACAGAACACAGCACACCATCAGAGGACTAACGTGGTGTCACTCAGTGATTTTATCAAATTACATCCACCCACGTTCCACCACTCCGTCGAGCCTCTCGACGCTGATGACTGGCTTCGCAGTATCTCTCACAAGCTGCGTTCCGCGCTAGTAGCTGAGGCTGACAAGGTCACCTTTGCTGCATATCATCTTGAAGGCCCCGCCAGTCTATGGTGGGAGAATTATGGAGCTATGCGCCCAGCGGGCCATGTCACTACTTGGGCTGAATTCAGCGAGGCTTTCCGTGAACATCACATTCCGGAGGGTCTCATGGACCGTAAACGTGAGGAATTTTGCAATTTCACCCAAGGCCGACTCTCTGTGGATGCTTACAGCAGGGAGTTTGGTAACCTCGCACGATATGCAACTGAGGAAGTTTCTACTGATGCCAAGAAGCAAGCAAGGTTCCGTAAGGGTCTTAGTCCTGAGCTTCGCCGCGACCTCCGTCTGCATGAGTGCACATCTTTTCAGAAGCTTGTTAACAAGGCCATCAGTGCTGAAACTGGTCAGACTGATTATGACGCAACACGCAAGCATGGCCGTGACATGGGTTCCTCATCCGGTGCTGGTCCTCAGAAGCGCCGCGTGTGGGTGCCCAACACCGCCCTGCCACCCAGGTTCACACCGAGGCCATCTTTCCAGGCGCCTCGCCCTGTTCAACAGTCTGCACCAGCCAAGCCCTATGGGGGTCCAACCAACAATGCTCCTCCACGTACCAGTTCCGTGACTTGTTTCAAGTGTGGGGAATCTGGTCACTATATGCGTGAGTGTCCCCAGACCAACCCCAACCAATCTGCTAAAGCTGTTGGCCGTGGCAAGCCGACAGGGAAAGTGTTCCACGCCAAGCCGGCCACCGCTACACGTGGCCATGTCAACTGTATCTCTGCCGAAGAAGCTCAAGAGGATCCCAACGTCGTTCTCGGTACGCTCCTTGTTAATTGCCACCCGGCATCTGTTCTTTTCGATACAGGAGCCTCTCATTCATTTATATCCGAGAACTATGCTCGTTTGCATAACACCGCATTCTGTGACATGCCATCCACTATGGAAATTTCTACTCCCGGTTCTAGATGGCAGACCTCCAGGGTAAGTTATGGAAATGAAATCCAAGTCGACAGACTTGTTTTCCTTGCATCTTTGATAGCTCTCAAATTTTCAGATATTAATATCATTTTGGGTATGGACTGGATGTCAGCTCATCATGCCAAAATTGATTGCTTCTCTAGGACTGTTCAACTCACTCATCCTTCGGGGAAGATAGTCAATGTCTTGACCCGATTAGCCAAGCGACAATTATATTCTCTTAACGCCAGCCCTTTGCCAGACCTTGAGGACGTTCCGGTAGTCCGTGACTTCCCGGATGTCTTCCCAGAGGAATTGCCAGGTGTTCCACCTGACAGGGATGTTGAGTTCGTAATAGACCTCATTCCAGGAACCGTTCCGATTGCTAGAAGACCCTATAAGATGGCACCACTAGAACTAGCCGAGCTTAAGAAACAACTCGATGAGTCCTTGAAAAAGGGTTTCATCCGACCTAGTTCATCTCCGTGGGCTTGCCCCGTCCTCTTCGTCAAGAAGAAGGATGGTACGGACCGGATGGTTGTAGATTATCGACCTGTCAATTTGGTCACAATCAAGAACAAATATCCGCTCCCTAGGATCAACGACCTGTACGATCAGCTCGCTGGATCCTCAGTCTTCTCCAAGATGGATTTGAGGTTGGGCTACCATCAAATCAAAATCAGAAACGGGGACATTCCTAAAACGGCCTTTGTTACTCGTTATGGCCAATACGAGTACACCGTCATGTCCTTCGGTTTAACCAACGCTCCAGCCACCTTTTCTCGGTTAATGAACTCAATCTTCATGGAGTATTTGGATAAATTCGTCGTAGTTTATCTCGATGATATACTCATCTACTCCAAGAACGAGGAAGAACATGCCGAACATCTAAGGCTAGTGTTGAAGAAACTTCGAGAGCATCGTCTTTATGCCAAATTCTCTAAATGTGAATTCTGGTTGTCAGAAGTGACCTATCTGGGTCATGTAATATCTGGTAAAGGTATTGCTGTTAACCCTGAGCGAGTTCAAGCCGTCCTTAATTGGACTCCACCTGAATCGGTCAAGCAAGTTCGGAGTTTTCTGGGCTTAGCGAGCTATTGTCGTCGCTTTGTCGAGAACTTCTCCAAGGTTGCCAAACCTCTAACCGAACTCCTCAAGTAAGATAAGAAGTTCGAATGGACTCCACAATGTGAGCACAGCTTTCAGGAACTGAAAAGACGCCTGACTTCTGCTCCCGTACTGGTACCGCCAGACTTCTCCAAGGACTTTGTTATCTACTGCGACGCCTCGCGACAAGGACTAGGTTGCATTCTCATGCAAGATCGACACGTAATTGCCTACGCTTCACGGCAATTGCACCCACATGAGGAGAATTATCCTACTCATGATCTAGAGCTTGCAGCCGTAGTCTATGCACTTAAGACCTGGCGACATTACCTCCTCGGTAACCGTTGCGAAATATTCACTGATCACCAAAGTCTGAAGTACATTTTCACCCAACCGGATTTGAATCTCAGGCAAAGACGTTGGGTTGAGTTGATCACAGATTTCGACTTAGGAATAACTTACACCCCAGGGAAAGCCAACGTCATGGCTGATGCGCTAAGTCGTAAATCTTATTGTAACAACCTGATGTTACAACAAAGTCAACCGCTTCTCCATGAGGAATTTCGGAAGCTTAACCTTCACATTGTTCCTCAAGGTTTTCTTTCCACCTTGGTGGCAAAACCTACCCTTACGGATCAGATCATCAAAGCACAGAAGGTAGATCCGGGAATTTCCCGCATCAAGAGAAACATCAAGAAAGGAATTGCGAATTGTTTCTCCATTACTGATCAAGGGGTCGTATACTTCGGGAATCGATTAGTGGTTCCCAAGGTGCGAAACCTGAGGCGATTGATCCTTAAGGAGGCTCATGAATCTCCTCTCACCATTCATCCCGGTAGTACTAAGATGTATCAGGACCTACGCCAGAGGTTCTGGTGGACTAGGATGAAGAGAGAAATTGCTCAGTATATTGCTAATTGCGACGTTTGTCGTCGTATAAAAGCAGAGCATCAACGGCCTGCTGGCACCCTTCAACCCTTAGCTATTCCTGAATGGAAATGGGATAAAATTGGTATGGATTTCATTACCGGTTTTCCCAGGACCAAGAGAGGGAATAATGCTATCTTCGTCGTTGTCGATCGTCTTTCCAAAGTAGCCCATTTCCTACCTGTTCGTGAGAGTATAACCGCTAGTCAATTGGCAGACTTATACATCTCCCGGATAGTGTCTCTCCATGGTGTTCCTTTGGAAATTAATTCGGATCGAGGAAGTCTTTTCACCTCTCGATTTTGGGAAAGTTTTCAAAATGCTATGGGAACCCGTCTCTCCTTTAGCACCGCTTTCCACCCTCAGTCGAGTGGTCAAGTGGAACGCGTCAACCAGATTCTAGAAGACATGCTTCGAGCCTCTGTTATCTCATTCGGAATGGATTGGGAAAAGTGCCTTCCATTTGCCGAATTCGCTTACAACAACAGCTATCAATCTAGCTTGGGCAAAGCCCCTTTTGAAGTTCTCTATGGACGACGGTGTCGAACACCCCTTAACTGGTCAGAGACCGGGGAAAGACAATTCTTTGGCCCGGATATGATTCAGGAAGCAGAAGAGCAAGTTCGCATCGTTCGTGAAAAGTTGAAAACAGCCCAATCCCGTCAAAAGAGTCAATATGACCGAAAACATAAGGCTATGACTTTCGAGGTTGACGAGAAGGCTTACCTTCGGGTTACCCCTCTGAAGGGAACCCATCGTTTCGGTATCAAAGGCAAATTGGCTCCTCGTTACATTGGACCTTTTCGCATCCTCGCCAAACGAGGAGAAGTTGCCTACCAGTTGGAACTACCTCCGCACCTCTCCAGAGTCCACGATGTCTTCCACGTTTCTCAACTCAGGCGTTGCTTCTCGGATCCTATCCGTGGAGTGGACCACGAAACGCTTGATCTCCAAGATAATCTTACATATCGAGAGTACCCCATTCGTATCCTCGATCAGGCCGAGCGTACCACTCGACGTCATAATATCAAGTTTCTCAAAGTTCAATGGTCGCACCATTCTGAGGATGAAGCAACTTGGGAAAGGGAGGATCGTCTTCGACTTGAGTATCCCGCCTTCTTTCCGGAGGAACCCAAATCTCGGGACGAGATTCTTTTGAGTGGGGGTGAGTTGTCACATCCTAGTTAGCCATGCATTAGAGTGTTGCATCATGTTTACTCTTTCATCAGAAACCTGAAATGGGGATGACAGAACCCCCAGTCCCCTCTGAAACCAATTAGGGTTTACTAAAAACTTTTTCAATGAACCTGAAATGCCCTTCTAAAATGCCCATCATTTTTGTCTTGGTTCAGAACCTCTGCCAAAAGTGGTGCACATTTTCCCAGGCCATCCTAGGGTTTTTGAATTAATTCATAAGTATTTGAATTTGGGCATTTAAAATTATATAAAATATTTAAATGCTCAAATAACTCCAAACTGAAATGTTTCATGTTGGAAATAATCCAACTATGGACCAGGAGTAGTTTGGTGATTTTTGGGGTTGCTTAAGTATTTTATTTAATTCAACAAAGTTGCAGAAGTATTAAAAAAACAGAAACAGAAAGAAATGGGAAAAGCTTACCTGTCGCCCAGCACCCGGCCCACCTGCCGGCCCAGCCCAGCACCGCGCCAGCGAGCTGCTTGCCGGCCAGGCAGGCAGGCAGGTGCTCGACGGCGAGCACCGCATGGGTGCCACGCACCTGCTCGCCGCCTCGCCGCCTCCCTCGCCCGGCTAACGCCGTGAATCGGCCTCCCTCTCTCCCCCGAACCCCCCAGACACCCCCTCTCCTCTCCAGCTCCTCTCCCTCGCTCCCCCACGCCATGGCCGACGCCATCGCCGCCACCCCCTCGCCGTAGCCACGCCCTCCGTCAACCCCACGCCGTGCCGCCGTGTCCAAGAGCTTCGCCGCCGTCCACTTCATCGAGCTAGCCGAGCCCCGTGTGCTCGAGCGGCCCGAGACCACCGCACCGACCTCGCCCGAGCTCGCCGTCGCCGGAGATCCCCTTCAACGCCGTCGCCGCCTCAGCTCGTCCCCGACCCCGCCGGTGGCCTCTACGGGAGCGCTGTGAGCCTAGCTACCCCTCCGACCCTCTCTCTCTCATTCCCGAGCCGTGTAGCCACCCCACGAAGATCACACGCACGCACCGCCGCGGATCTCGTCGCCGACGTGCTCCCGGCCATCCTTCGGCCAACCCGCGGTGTCCAACGCACTCACCACGCTGCGTTGGGCCCAACCGTGCACTCCACGCACCTCACCGATCCCCCTAGCGACAAGTTCGACTTTGGCCGAACTCCGGTGGCCGCCAAAGTCGTCGCCGGCGCCAACTCCGGCCACCCCGACCCCAACGGACTCCACCAAGAGCTGCGGCTCGACCTCAGCTCCGCTCCGGTGCCCTCCGCGGCTCGTTTGGTTGCCGGAACGGCAAAAATCACTTCCGCCGCCGCGTCGGGCTCGCCGGCGGCTAAACGCCGGTGCAGCCGACCCGGGTTTGACCACGGGTGGGCCCTGGTTGACTCCCCTGAGTCAATGACAGGTGGGGCCCAGCCCTGTTAATTAAACAGGTTTAGTTTTAATTAAACTTTAATTAAATTAATCACCCTGACATGCGGGACCCACTGTCAGGTTTGACCCGGACGTGTTCCGTTGACCTGCTGACGTCACACTGACGTCAGGCTGACGCAATAATTGATTTTCTGGAATTATTCTAATATAGGAAATTCCAGAATATAATTTAAACTTCAAAAATTCATAACTTTTATTCTGTAACTCCAAATCAGACAAATTATATATGAAAAATGATCAGAAAAATCCAATCTATCCATCTGTACTATTTTCATGCATGACTAAACAAGTTAACTTGATGTTTAATGCAGAACAAGGAAAAACACTTTAAAGGGCCATGTTTGAGTTTGAAATTTGAATCTTTGATTCAAATTGGTTCAAACCCTTCTGGTCTTAGTTGCATTAGCCCAACACACTCATATTGCTATGTTTCATGCATGCATCATATTGTTGCACATTGTTTGGTGATGGTTGTATATCGGTGTTCTTGCGGCAGGATCTGCCCCCGAGGAGTACCGTGATTACCCTAACGAAGAACCGTATCAGTGCATCGAACCATCAGGCAAGCAACCAACCATTTGATCATATCGATACAATCCCATGTTCTCGCTCCTGCTCTCTTTTACTGCATTAAGACAACGCGTTTCAAACTGTTGTGTGCTACGGTAGTTGAACCCACTTCCTCTGCATGACCTGTCATTGCCACAGTAACTAGATGAAACCCACTAGCATGTGTAGGAGTTGATTGAGCCATATGTATGTGTTGTTCCTACCTTGCTATGCCTGCTATGCTTAGAGTCGTGTCAGGTCTGGTTCATCTGGGTGATGGGCTAGAGTGAAATGATTATGTCGGTAATGAGAGTGGTGTGGTGAACACGATTTGGTAAAGGTATCGATGAGAGGCCATGTAGGAGTACATGGTGGGTTGTTTCATTGAAGCCGACCTTAAGCACTGAGATCTGTATGTGTGATTTAAGAATCAGCTACTACCATGCATTGGGCCCGAAACCAATGGACCCTCTCGGCTTCTTATTCACCCTAGTTCTCCGTCCAGGAGTTGCAAGTAGTTTCTGGTGTTTGTAGCCTACTGGAGGCCGTGGACAGCGCTGACCGTAGGGGTGGGCTGTGATGCGGTAGGTACGTGGCCGGGTGTACCGAATACCCGTTAGGTATCTCGGGAACCCTGTTCACATCGTTCGGGGCCGTATGGGAAACCTCGGCCGGACTCCCTGCGGATGGAACCTGGATAGGCGATAAACCTGGACTGGAGGCTTAGGTGATTAGGTAGGTCGTGGCCGACACCCACGTTGGGCTTCCGCTTGAAGGTTGCCGAGTACATGTCGTGTAAACGACGGTAAGTGGTGAGAGCGTGTATGAAGAAGTACACCCCTGCAGGGTTATCATGATCTATTCGAATAGCCGCGTCCGCGGTAAAGGACTACTGGGTTGCCTATACAGTTCATAGACAAGTAAATGGAAACTGCTAAAAGCCTCAAGATAAGTGTGAGTGCCGAGGATGGCTCTTCCGTAGGGAGACGGAGGTGGATCCTCGGTAGTGTATTGAAGTGATGAGTAATGGACTCGTGTGCGCAAAACCATTTCAAGTTGGAGTCTCGTAGGTTAGCCTAGCCAAGAGTCAAAGCTGGCTTGCTGCAATAACCCCACCAACCCTTCTTGATAATATGCATGTATGTAGGTTCTGATGTAAGTCTTGCTGAGTACCTTTGTACTCATGTTGCTATAATTTACATTTTACAGAAGACGCTGCAACCCCTTCTGATGGGTTCTACGTAGACGTTGACATCAATGAGTAGGCTAAAGGCCCAGGTGGTGATCCTGAGCTTGTGAAGGACCACGTAGTATAGCTAGGCTTTCCAAGCCTCTTTTATCTTTCTAGTTGTCTGTACTCAGACAAGTTACTTCCGCTGCTGGTTTGTATGACTGTATGACTTGAATGCTGGGTCGTGAGACCCGTACCTTTGTGTATGTTATGTATGGCTCTCTGAGCCTTAAATAAAGTACTTGTGTCGTAGAGTCATGTTGTGATGCCTTGTTGTATTTGCACATATCGAGCATATTGTGTGTATGATTGAAATGCTTGGTATGTGTGGGATCTGACTATCTAGTTGTTTATCTATAGTAGCCTCTCTTACCGGGAAATGTCTCCTAGTGTTACCGCTGAGCCATGGTAGCTTGCTACTGCTCTGGAACACTTAGGCTGGCCGGCATGTGTCCTTCTTCGTTCCGGTGTCTGTCCCTTCGGGGAAATGTCATGCATTGAGTACCGGAGTCCTGTTAGCCCGCTACAGCCCGGTTTACCGGAGTCCTGCTAGCCCAGTGCTACAGCCCGGACCCACTTGCTGATGACCGACACGTTCGAAGCTGGGTCATGGATGCATGTCCCTGTAAGTCTGTGCCACTTTGGGTTTACGACTAGTCATGTCAGCCCGGGCTCCTTATAATATGGATGCTAGCGACACTATCATATACGTGAGCCAAAAGGCGCAGACGGTCCCGGGCAAAGGTAAGGCGACACCCGTGGGGATACCGTGCGTGAGGCCGCAAAGTGATATGAGGTGTTACCGGCTAGATCGATGTGACATCGAGTCGGGGTCCTGACAGAGATGATCATGTTTTGTAACCGAGTTATCGGCAACTGGCAGGAGCCATATGGTTGTCGCTTTATTGTATGCAATGCAATTGCGCTGTAATGCTTTACTTTATCACTAAGCGGTAGCGATAGTCGTGGAAGCATAAGATTGCCGAGACGACAATGATGCTACGATGATGATCAAGGTGTCGCGTCGATGACAATGGTGATCATGATGGTGCTTCGAAGATGGAGATCACAAGCACAAGATGATCATGGCCATATCATATCACTTATATTGATTGCATGTGATGTTTATCTTTTATGCATCTTATCTTGCTTTGTTTGATGGTAGCATTTTAAGATGATCTCTCACTAATTATCAAGAAGTGTTCTCCCTGAGTATGCACCGTTGCGAAAGTTCTTCATGCTGAGACACCACGTGATGATCGGGTGTGATAGGCTCTACGTTCAAATACAACAGGTGCAAAACAGTTGCACATGCAGAATACTCAGGTTATACTTGACGAGCCAAGCATATACAGATATGGCCTCGGAACACAGAGACCGAAAGGTCGAGCGTGAATCATATAGTAGATATGATCAACATAGTGATGTTCACCAATGAAACTACTCCATCTCACATGATGATCCGACATGGTTTAGTTGATTTGGATCACGTGATCACTTAGAGGATTAGAGGGATGTCTATCTAAGTGGGAGTTCTTAAGTAATATGATTAATTGAACTTAAATTTACCATGAACTTAGTACCTGATAGTATCTTGCTTGTTTATGTTTGATCGTAGATAGATGGCCCGTGCTATTGTTCCGTTGAATTTTAATGCGTTCCTTGAGAAAGCAAAGTTGAAAGATGATGGTAGCAATTATATGGACTGGGTCCGTAACTTGAGGATTATCCTCATTGCTGCATAAAAGAATTATGTCCTGGAAGCACCGCTGGGTGCCAGGCCTGCTGCTGGAGCAACACCAGATGTTATGAACGTCTGGCAGAGCAAAGCTGATGACTACTTGATAGTTCAGTGTGCCATGCTTTACGGCTTAGAATCGGGACTTCAACGACGTTTTGAATGGCATGGAGCATATGAGATGTTCCAGGAGTTGAAGTTAATATTTCAAGCAAATGTCCAGATTGAGAGATATGAAGTCTCCAATAAGTTCTATAGCTGTAAGATGGAGGAGAACAGTTCTGTCAGTGAGCATATACTCAAAATGTCTGGGTATAATAATCACTTGATTCAATTGGGAGTTAATCTTCCAGATGATTGCGTCATTGACAGAATTCTCCAATCACTGCCACCTAGCTACAAGAGCTTCGTGATGAACTATAATATGCAAGGGATGAATAAGACTATTCCCGAGCTCTTCGCAATGCTGAAAGCTGCGGAGGTAGAAATCAAGAAGGAGCATCAAGTGTTGATGGTCAACAAGACCACTAGTTTCAAGAAAAAGGGCAAAGGGAAGAAGAAGGGGAACTTCAAAAAGAATAGCAAGCAAGTTGCTGCTCAAGAGAAGAAACCCAAATCTAGACCTAAGCCTGAAACTGAGTGCTTCTACTGCAAGCAGGTTGGTCACTGGAAGCGGAACTGCCCCAAGTATTTGGCGGATAAGAAGGATGGCAAGGTGAACAAAGGTATATGCGATATACATGTTATTGATGTGTACCTTACTAATGCTCGCAGTAGCACCTGGGTATTTGATACTGGTTCTGTTGCTAACATTTGCAACTCGAAACAGGGACTACGGATTAAGCGAAGATTGGCTAAGGACGAGGTGACAATGCGCGTAGGAAATGGTTCCAAAGTCGACGTGATCGCGGTCGGCACGCTACCTCTACATCTACCTTCGGGATTAGTATTAGACCTAAATAATTGTTATTTGGTGCCAGTGTTGAGCATGAACATTATATCTGGATCTTGTTTAATGCGAGACGGTTATTCATTTAAATCAGAGAATAATGGTTGTTCTATTTATATGAGTAATATGTTTTATGGTCATGCACCCATGAAGAATGGTCTATTCTTATTAAATCTCGATAGTAGTGACACACATATTCATAATGTTGAAGCCAAAAGATGCAGAGTTGATAATGATAGTGCAACTTATTTGTGGCACTGCCGTTTAGGTCATATTGGTATAAAGCGCATGAAGAAACTCCATACTGATGGACTTTTGGAACCACTTGATTATGAATCACTTGGTACTTGTGAACCGTGCCTTATGGGTAAGATGACAAAAACACCATTCTCCGGTACTATGGAGAGAGCAACAGATTTGTTGGAAATCATACATACAGATGTATGTGGTCCGATGAATGTTGAGGCTCATGGCGGATATCGTTATTTTCTCACTTTCACAGATGACTTAAGCAGATATGGGTATATCTACTTAATGAAACATAAGTCTGAAACATTTGAAAAGTTCAAAGAATTTCAGAGTGAAGTTGAAAATCATCGTAACAAGAAAATAAAATTCCTACGATCTGATCGTGGAGAATATTTGAGTTACGAGTTTGGTGTACATTTGAAACAATGCGGGATAGTTTTGCAACTCACGCCACCCGGAACACCACAGCGTAATGGTGTGTCCGAACGTCGTAATCGTACTTTACTTGATATGGTGCGATCTATGATGTCTCTTACTGATTTACCGCTATCGTTTTGGGGTTATGCTCTAGAGACAGCCACATTCACGTTAAATAGGGCACCATCAAGATCCGTTGAGACAACGCCTTATGAACTGTGGTTTGGCAAGAAACCAAAGTTGTCATTTCTGAAAGTTTGGGGCTGCGATGCTTATGTGAAAAAGCTTCAACCTGATAAGCTCGAACCCAAATCAGAGAAATGTGTCTTCATAGGATATCCAAAGGAAACTTTTGGATACACCTTCTATCACAGATCTGAAGGCAAGACTTTTGTTGCTAAATTCGGAAACTTTCTAGAGAAGGAGTTTCTCTCAAAAGAAGTGAGTGGGAGGAAAGTAGAACTTGATGAGGTAACTGTACCTGCTCCCTTATTGGAAAGTAGTACATCACGGAAACCGGTTTCTATGACACCTACACCAATTAGTGAGGAAGCTAATGATGATGATCATGAAACTTCAGAACAAGATACTACTGAACCTCGTAGATCAACCAGAGTAAGATCCGCACCTGAGTGGTACGGTAATCCTGTTCTGGAAGTCATGCTACTAGATCATGATGAACCTACGAACTATGGAGAAGCGATGGTGAGCCCAGATTCCGCAAAATGGCTTGAAGCCATGAAATCTGAGATGGGATCCATGTATGAGAACAAAGTGTGGACTTTGGTTGACTTGCCCAAAGATCGGCAAGCAATTGAGAATAAATGGATCTTCAAGAAGAAGACTGACGCTGACGGTAATGTTACTGTCTATAAAGCTTGACTTGTCGCAAAAGGTTTTCAACATGTTCAAGGGATTGACTACGATGAGACCTTCTCACCCGTAGCCATGCTTAAGTCTGTCTGAATCATGTTAGCAATTGCCGCATTTTATAATTATGAAATATGGAAGATGGATGTCAAAACTGCATTCTTGAATGGATTTCTGGAAGAAGAGTTGTATATGATGCAGGTGGAAGGTTTTGTCGATCCAAAGGGAGCTAACAAAGTGTGCAAGCTCCAGTGATCCATTTATGGACTGGTGCAAGCCTCTCGGAGTTGGAATAAACGCTTTGATAGTGTGATCAAAGCATTTGGTTTTTTACAGACTTTTGGAGAAGCCTGTATTTACAAGAAAGTGAGTGGGAGCTCTGTAGCATTTCTGATATTATATGTAGATGACATATTACTAATCGGAAATGATATAGAATTTCTGGATAGCATAAAGTGATACTTGAATAAGAGTTTTTCAATGAAAGACCTCGGTGAAGCTGCTTACATATTGGGCATTATGATCTATAGAGATAGATCAAGACGCTTAATTGGACTTTCACAAAGCACATACCTTGACAAAATTTTGAAGAAGTTCAAAATGGATCAAGCAAAGAAAGGATTCTTGCCTGTGTTACAAGGTGTGAAATTGAGTAAGACTCAATGCCCGACCAATGCAGAAGATAGAGAGAAAATGAAAGATGTTCCCTATGCTTCAGCCATAGCCTCTATCATGTATGCAATGATGTGTACCAGACCTGATGTGTGTCTTGCTATAAGTCTAGCAGGGAGGTACCAAAGTAATCCAGGAGTGGATCACTGGACATCAGTCAAGAACATCCTGAAATACCTGAAAAGGACTAAGGATATGTTTCTCATATATGGAGGTGACAAAGAGATCATTGTAAATGGTTACGTTGATGCAAGCTTTGACACTGATCCGGACGATTCTAAATCGCAAACCGGATATGTGTTTACATTAAACGGTGGAGCTGTCAGTTG
This sequence comes from Triticum aestivum, assembly GCF_018294505.1. NCBI lineage: Eukaryota > Viridiplantae > Streptophyta > Magnoliopsida > Poales > Poaceae > Triticum > Triticum aestivum. Next base: position 406,074,336 of record NC_057812.1, read on the forward strand.
GTGCAGTTCTAAACAGAGCGTTGTGGCGGGATCTACATGTGAAGCGGAGTACATAGCTGCTTCGGAAGCAGCAAACGAAGGAGTCTGGATGAAGGAGTTCATATCTAATATAGGTGTCATACCTAGTGCATCGGGTCCAATGAAAATCTTTTGTGACAATACTGGTGCAATTGCCTTGGCAAAGGAATCCAGATTTCACAAGAGAACCAAGCACATCAAGAGACGCTTCAATTCCATCCGGGATCTAGTCCAGGTGTGAGACATAGAGATTTGCAACATACATACGGATCTGAATGTTGCAGACCCATTGACTAAGCCTCTTCCACGAGCAAAACATGATCAGCACCAAAGCTCCATGGGTGTTAGAATCATTACTGTGTAATCTAGATTATTGACTCTAGTGCAAGTGGGAGACTCAAGGAAATATGCCCTAGAGGTAATAATAATGTTATTATTTTATTTCCTTATATCACGATAAATGTTTATTATTCATGCTAGAATTGTATTATCCGGAAACATAATACTTGTGTGAATACATAGACAAACTAAACGTCACTAGTATGCCTCTACTTGACTAGCTCGTTAATCAAAGATGGTTATGTTTCCTAACCATAGACATGTGTTGTCATTTGATTAACGGGATCACATTATTAGGAGGAGGATGTGATTGACATGACCCATTCCATTAGCTTAGCGCCCGATCGTTTAGTATGTTGCTGTTGCTTTCTTCATGACTTATACATGTTCCTATAACTATGAGATTATGCAACTCCTGTTTGCCGGACGAACACTTTGTGTGCTACCAAACATTACAACGTAACTGGGTGATTATAAAGGAGCTCTACAGGTGTCTCCAAAGGTAAATGTTGGGTTGGCGTATTTCAAGATTAGGATTTGTCACTCCGATTGTCGGAGAGGTATCTCTGGGCCCTCTCGGTAATGCACATCACATAAGCCTTGCAAGCATTGCAACTAATGAGTTAGTTGCGAGATGATGTATTATGAAACGAGTAAAGAGACTTGCCGGTAACGAGATTGAACTAGGTATTGAGATACCGACGATCGAATCTCAGGCAAGTAACATACCGATGACAAAGGGAACAACGTATGTTGTTATGCGGTCTGGCCGATAAAGATCTTCGTAGAATATGTGGGAGCCAATATGAGCATCCAGGTTCCACTATTGGTTATTAACCGGAGACATGTCTCGGTCATGTATACATTGTTCTCGAACCCGTAGGGTCCGCACGCTTAAGGTTTCGATGACAGTTATATTATGAGTTTATGAGTTTTGATGTACCGAAGTTAGTTCGGAGTCCTGGATGTGATCACGGACATGACGAGGAGTCTCGAAATGGTCGAGACATAAAGATTGATATATTGGGCGGCTATATTCGGACACCGGAAGTGTTCCGGATGATTTCGGAGAAAACCGGAGTGCCGGAGGGTTACCGGAACCCCCCGGGAGAAGTAATGGGCCTCATGGGCCCTAGTGGAGAGAGAGAGGGGCGGCCAGGGTGGGCCGCGCGCCCCCTCCCCCTCTGGTCCGAATTGGACTAGGAGAGGGGGGCGGCGCCCCCCTTTCCTTCTCCCTCTCCCCCTTCCTTTCCTCCTCCTAGTAGGAGTAGGAAAGAGGGGAGTCCTACTCCTACTAAGAGGAGGAGGACTCCTCCTTGGCGCGCCCTAGGGCCGGCCGGCCTCCTCCCCTTGCTCCTTTATATATGGGGGCAGGAGCACCCCTAGACACACAAGTTGATCCACGTGATCGTTTTCTTAGCCGTGTGCGGTGCCCCCTTCCACCATACTCCTCGATATTATTGTAGCGGTGCTTAGGCGAAGCCCTGCGACGGTAGAACATCAAAATCGTCACCACGCCATCATGCTGATGGAACTCTTCCCTGACACTTTGCTAGATCGGAGTCCGGGGATCGTCATCGAGCTGAACATGTGCTAAAACTCGGAGGTGCCGTAGTTTCGGTGCTTGATCGGTCGGGCCGTGAAGACGTACGACTACATCAACCGCGTTGTCATAACGCTTCCGTTGTCGGTCTACAAGGGTACGTAGATCACACTATCCCCTCTCATTGCTATGCATCACCATGATCTTGAGTGTGCGTAGGAAATTTTTTGAAATTACTACGTTACCCAACAATCTTGTCTTGTCGGTCTTCAGTTGAGGAGAGAGATGAGAGGGAAAATAGCATAGAGGAGGGGAATGCCAAAAGGGGGATCTATAGTGCAAGTGCAAACAAACATGTGAAAAATGGGCCAAACCAAATAAACAAGGTAAGGAAGGTGATATAGTCACGTACTTGTTGCCTAGGGCAAAAGTGCGACCTATATTAAAACACAAACAAATAAAAACAAGAAACACACAATCATGGTTCTATTCAAACCATCATACGGACTCGGCTGTGCATAGGGGGTACACGACTCATCCTACCCTAGGGGTTCTCAGATTTAGTAGTCGTGCTTTGCTTCATGCCTCGTGCAATCTTCTGGGTTTTCCTTAGGGGTTGCTACGTCTCTTGTAGTTGTTCGATGAAACAATCCGGGTTGAGCCTGAAGATTCTTCAACAACTTCTCATGTGTTGAAGTGATGGGGTGAAGGTGGCTCCTCGTAGCAGGCATTGACTCGGTCTTCTGTTACCTTCTTAATCATGATGATCCCTTTTTGTCTTCTAAGGCGTCGATGGTACCAAGTAGGTAATCCTTTATGCAATGACATTAACAAGGCATAGTAGGGGTCCAACTGTCAGTTAAGTTGATGAAAATATCGAAACCAAGAGCGGGGGATGAGGAGAACCATTTTCCTGCTCACTATAGTGAGGCGGACCAAATGGCGAGGTTCTCATCCACCGGTGGTTGCCGATACAACAACGGTAAGGACATGATTGCTCTATTAGCGATGTATATCGTGACCTTGCATATCTCATGACCTATTCATCGCAAGACAAGGTTGCATCATCTTGGGGTAGTGTCAAGGGTGTCACCATCTTCTGGGTCTTGATGTCCTCATTCCTCGAGGTATCTTCTGTTGGTCGTCTTGTTGTGGTGTCGCCAATCTTGTGTTCAGAAGATGTGGGTGAATGTCTGGCAAGGCGTCTTCTTCTCGATTACCCACGAGGATTACAGGGAATCCAATGGTCAGGGGCTTAAAGACTAGCGACCATTTGCTAAAGTTTTCAAGGGGAAGAGATCAGTAAGGAAAATATGTCTTAGTTTTTGAAAAACTCAGAAGGGAAGAGAAGTGTAGATAGGTTTTGAAAATTAGTAATAGTTTTGAAAATAGTTTTAACCAAACTAACGACCATGCTAACTAAGGCTTCCTACAGTCAGCATGGCTCTGATACCAGCTCTGTGGGGACCCCGACTCATAAGTCGTGATCACCGAATGCACGTGTGCAGTGATCCCAGAGATCAATGCTCACTGAACACATAGAAGCTGAATAACAAGAGTCTTACATCCATACATACCGTCTTACATAAATTATGACCGTTATGGTCGAGTCTTGAGTATAACTTCGCAGCGGAAATCTTCCTCGATAACTTGGACCCATGCCATCTGCCTTAACCCTACAGGCATTCTAACTGGGAAGCGTCCTAGCTCGCATGTTCATCACCGAAGTATTCTTCATCATATCCTGTTCTTTCATGCTTGGCCAATAAAATAACCAGTGGAAAGCCAATGAGTACTTTGAATGTACTCGCAAGCAACCCAAGGGTGATAACATAATAATTACGCAAGGCTCTATTGCTAATTTGGCATTTATGCGGAAAGCTAGTTTTTCTCATGCAAGTATGATCATCATTTATCAAGGACATGAATGTGTCTGTAACAAGTATCAGGAGGTTACAGACATCAACATAGAGAAAGAGTTATGAACAACTCATGCTCAAGCTCACCGTGACCTTCTCACAAATCACATCAACAGATTTACCAAACCGTGTTGTTTTCCAGAAACTTATGGACATAGTTTAAGCAGCACCACCCAACTGTCCTTGACTGTGGACACGGCTATTTGAATAGTTTTACACTCTACAGAGGTTGCACACTTTGCCCACAAGATCCGGGGGACTTCTGTGTCATCCACGACCCGCGGTACCTCAAGTACCCAGGGTAAGCACCCGATCACTATCTTTCCCTAGACGACCCTAACATAGAGTCCACTCGATTGGTAGTAACCCCCGTGCCCAACATTTCACAACTTAAAATTGTGGAGCCTTGCTCCCATGTTTGTCGCATGCCACTGGCACGGGGTACCAATGGTGTGTCCGGTGCCCCATAAAAATGTTCTTGGCCGCCCTACCTGGCATGACCCCGTCCCAAGAGAGCGCAACAACAACTCTCCCGTCACTAGTAATGCGGGCTCCAAGCTAGTATTGACCTAGGTAATCAATAATGCCCTTTCCCATATAAGGGTAGAGTGGTTGCCCAGGTAAGGTTGGGACGGTCGACAAATTTTAAATCTAATCTGTCTCTGTAAACAACACTTTTATCACGCCTCGGTACACTACTTCTCCAACAAGTAGTGACCTAGTTCATCATCATCTCCTAGGGGCATCAGTGGCACCCACTAGGGCTGTTTGCAAGTATGTCAAACCACACTTGTGTCTTTCCATGCATAGCCCTGACACCATTTGCGTAGCCAACTACTATAGCATATTTCTATAATCCATCAACACAACTCTAAATAAGGATAGAGTCATGAACAATGCAAGTATCAACAGGTATGCAACAGAGGCAAGCCCAGCAAGGTTGCCATTCAAGAACCATCATGCACTCGATGAAACAGTGAAAATGTTCCCGTGATATAAAAGGGTTCAACATGGTCAATGGGCTGCTTGCCTGGTTCATCAGAGTATTCAAATCTTCTGGTCCATCTCCGAGTATTTCGTCTACTTCGTCAACTAATGTCGGAAACAAGCATAGTAAGCAACACAACAAGGCAGAAAATAAAAGTGCTCTAAAAATGTGAGTTTGACTTTTCTAGGATACCTATTGTCATATGAGGAATGACCAAAGTGGTTTGATTGGGATTGGATCAGTGGATATTTCTAAACATTTCAATATGATGGAATCAATGGATTTATTGATTTGCAAGAAGTGTACAGAAATATATTTTTGAAAAATGAGCAGAGGCACCCATTTAACAAAGGATTATTTTAGAAGCATCTAGGATTTGGTTTCACTAGATTTGGAGTCAAAATGAATATTCTATGGATTTGCAAAGTTGACAAACATGAAGAAATGGATCATTATTTTGTAGGGCACAGAAAGTATTAATAGAAATGTTCATAACCTAAGTTATGAACATAGATATATCTGCAAATTTGAGTCATGGCTTTTAGATCAAATTTGAGCTCTCTGTGGTTTTCTAAAGTTCATCACAGAATGAAAAATGGGGTTTTAATAAATATTTCTAAAGAGGAAGTTTCTGGAAAAATGTGCAAATAGCACCATGTGGTAGATTACGATTTATGGTGTCACTATAAATTTGAATCATCAAATTTGGAGGTAATATGAATATTTGGGAGATTTTACAAGTTTTTGGAAAAAGAAAAAGACAAAGGAAGGGGGAGTTTATACCTATACTGCGCGCTGGGTGCAGCATACCGCCGCAGCGCACTGGGCCGGCCCAGTGGCTCGGCCTCGTGGATGACAAGGCGACATCGAAGGCGCCCAGGCAAAGTGCACCTTCGCTGCGTGGGAAACGGGAGAGGGCGAACCCGCCTCCACTTGCCACCGTGGCCCGGTGGCTGGGCCACTTACGAGCGGGGCCCGCCTGCAGGTTCGTCCTCAACCTCCCGCGCGGGCGTGATGGGAGACAGAGGAGGCGTTCGACGTCGGCCGTCGGTGCTACAAGGCATCTCCGGCGTTGCTCCGCCAACCGGCGTGCTCAGGGGACCCGGCCGCGTCCAACCGTGGGTGGCACGGTAGCCCACGGGCACTGGGTTGAGCAGGGCATCGGCTGCGGCGGACGAGGCTGACGGTGACGATGGAACTCGACGGCACGACCACGGGGAGGAGAGGGAGAAGCACGGGAGGGGCTTGTGGTGATGGTGGAGGTGCTCTAGTGCGTCCTAGAGGGGAGGAGGAGGAGCGGTGGGTGCAAATTTAGGCGGAGTCCGGCGGCTCGGCTCCGGCCATGGGGAGCGACGGAGGGCCAGAGGAGAGGAGTGGGTTGGTCCAGGGAATGCACGGGAGGGAGAGAGGGCCAAAGGAGTAGAGAGGGGGCTCGGGGGTGGCCTTAAATAGAAGGGGGCGAGGTGCACAGTGGGGTCGTGTGCCGGCGAGGCCGCAGCCGTCGCTGGAGGGCACGGGAGGGCTTGGCTTCGAGTCGGGGGTCTTCCCGGGCGTGGTATTCGATCAGGGAAAGAGAGGGGGAGAGAGGAGCGGGCGCGAGGCGGGCCAGGGACGCGGGCGGCGATTGGCGGATGCGGGCGGCACTCGGGCACGCGCCGCAGGGGCGAGAGGAGGGCGCAGGAGCAAGTGGGAGACCTTCTAGCGTGACGCGGACGCCGAGGCGCATCAACTGGCACGAGGGGGAGGCCCAAGGTGGACGGGAGCGTCGTGTCAACGGTCAGGAGCATGGTAGCGTGCTCCGGAGCGCATCTTTGGTCGGCATGCGCGGCTTTTCCGCGCGCAATCATGCGTCCACTTGTCTCTAGTGGCTGCGGGGGAGTAAACAAAGTGGAAATGGCATTCGATGCCTTGGGGAGCCAGTAGCAGAGAGGAGGGGTAGAGAGAGAGTGAAAATGCTGCTGTCCAGAGAAGAAAAGTGGATCCCTGCCCCCCTTCATCATTGCCTCTCGGGCAGGGAAGCACACCACAGGTAGAGGGGGACTAGGAGAGGTTGTGGGAAAAAGTTCAGCTCATGGAGATTAGTGTAAGTGGCCAAAACATGAGTTTTGAAATTCTGCCAGAAGGTGTTTGATGGTGGTTTGCGCTATCTAGGTTGCTCAATTTTCTTTGAAACTTAACAGGAGTGAGAGGCACTACAAATTAGTAGTGCCCACCAATTTTGAGGTCAAATGGGGAAAGTGGCCAGTGCAACTTTTATAAACCCTAGAAATGGGCAGAAACAGTTTTGGCTGGATTTTATCATGCTATCTTGTTCTCTTTGATGCACCACGTGGTGTAGTGTCATAATTTGGGAATTTGAGCATGTCCACAAAAATTCAGATCAAAAGGACACAATTGGCAATGTAGAGTTGTTCAAATTTGGTTCTGGACAAGAAGGGTTTTAATACACTTTAATCATGATATCCTTCTCTCCAACTTGTGCCATTTGGTCTAGATGCATTATTACACCATTTGAGCATGTGGACCAAGTTTGAGAGCATTTGGACATGTTTGGCAGTGCAAAGTTGTTCAAACTTGGAAAAGGACAGAAATGGTTTTGAGGGGGTTTGATGATGTTTTATTGATCTTCAAGGCATTAGGCCTTGCATGATCATTAAATATGTCATATGTGACATGCTAGAATTTTCTTGGAATTAATGAAGAAAATTTCCTTTGTAAATATTTCAAAATCTTGAAATATCCAGAAAGGGTTTTTGAGGGGTTTGACCAATAATTTGAACATGACCATGTGTTTAAACTCTTATATATGGACAATATATGTCCAATGAGCTTCCCTAAATTTTCTCAAATATTTTTGAAACATTAAAATAATTTTAACCTATTAAAGACCATTTCTGGCCTTAAGAAAAAGCCTTTAAATAAAATAGGAAAATAACTTTTAGAATTATATTTTTGTGGTTTATGGGATCCCTATACCTAATAGGTTTCAAATATACTTTTTGCAAGATTTTTCACACCCTTAATTAAGTACTTGTAGTTCAAGTCTCAATTCAGGGGTTTTTGGAAAAACCTAATTTAGAAAATACTTTTTGGCCAAAATATTTTTGAAAGAAATTATTTTTATGTCCTGCACACATGGCATGATCATTGGGCAAGGTTTTGGATCAAGGAGAAGGAGTATAAGAGTTGGAGGATTTCTTTGATTTTTAGACCACTTGCAACCAACACACAAAAAGCAAATCAAACAAAGACCAAAACACTCAAAAGTTTTTGTCAAACCACATTTTATCATGATTGATTAGCTTAAGTGTTGTGGCATGAAAATCAGGGTGTGACACATTTGAAGCACAAGAGAAAGGAGTTCATCATCATCACACTGTCTATTACCTTTTGGAGAGTTGTGTCTCCTAGATTGATTTGGTATCGCTCGGGAGCCTCCGACATGATGTGGAGTTGAACCAAGAAGTTTGTAAGTGCAAGGAAATTGCCTACTACATGAAGATCTACCCAAGTGAGGCAAGTCCTTTGTGGACGATGGCCATGGTGGGCTAGACAAGGTTTCTTCTTCGTGGACCCTTTGTGGGTGGAGCCCTCTGTGGACTCATAGAACCATTACCCTTTGTGGGTTGAAGTCTCCTCAACGTGGACGTACGATAACACCACCTATCGGAACCATGACAAAAATCTCCGTGTCTCCATTGCGTTTGCACTATCCAATTCCCATCCCTTCACACTATTGCACTTGCATGCTTTACTCTTTCCGCTGCCCATACTCTTGCTATGCCCGTGTAAAATATATTGTGCACCTATTAACATGTGCTAAACTCAATCTTAACTTGAAGAATTCTAAAAACTGTCACTTTTACTTGTTAAGGGTCTAATCACCCACCCTCAAGACCCCTCTTCTCGATCATTCCATGTAGACAAACTAAACTCAATCATATGAATAAACTCCACATTTTTATCCTTAATGGCAACAATACAAATACGTGTCTTTCCCCTTCTGTCACTAGGATATAGATCACCGCAAGATTGAACCCATCACAAAGCACCTCTCCCATTGCAATAAAAATCAATCTAGTTAGCCAAACCAAATCAATAGATCAAAGAGAAATACAGATCTATAATAATCATTCATAAAAGAGTTCAAAGAAGACTCAAATATTATTCATAGATAAACTGATCATAAACTCACAATTCATCGGATCCCAACAAACACACCACAAAAAAGGATTACATCGAATAGATCTTCAAGAACATTGAGGAGAACATTGTATTGGAGATCATAGAGAGAGAATAAGTCATCTAGCTGCTTGCTATGGACCCATAGGTCCATGGTAAACAACTCACACATCATCGAAAGGGAAGCAAAGTTGATGTAGAGCCCCTTCATGGTCGATTCCCCCTTCGGCAGAGTACCTGAGAAGGCCTCCAGATGGGATCTCGCAAGAACAAAAACTTGGAGCGGTAGAAAATGTATTTTAGGTGGCTCTTTGATGTCACGGGAATATTTGAGAACTTATAGAGGCGGAATTAGGTCAAGAGGTGCCACGAGGGGCCCAAAAGCCTAGGGCGCCCCCCTGGGGTGCACCTCCTGAGATTGCCGCTCCGTCCTGGCTCGTCAAGTCTTGTCCCAAACCTTCTAGGCTATCTTCTAGTCCATAAAAAATCAATCCAAAGTTTTTTCTCTGTTTGGACTCTATTTGATATTGATTTCCTGAAAGGCCAAAAATAAGCTAAAACAACAACTGGCACTGGGCACTAAGTTAATAGGTTAGCCCAAAAAATGATATATAATGGCATATAATTGCATATAAAACATCCTGAAGCATCCCCAAGCTTTATTCCTGCTCATCCTCAAGTGGGTAAATGATAAAAAACAGAATTATTGATGTGGAATTCTACCTAACATTTCCATCATGTAATCTCTCTTTTGTGGCATGAATAATTACATCTAAATGATTTAAACAATAGTCTATAGTTTGAACAAAAACAATAATAATAAGGCATACTAACAAACAATCATGCCTTTCAAAATGTCAATGCTAAAGAACATTATCCCTACAAAATCATATAGCCTTTTCATGCTCTATCTTAACACAAAGTATTTATCTTGCACAACCCCGATGACAAGCTGAGCAATTGGTTCATACTTTTTAACGAGCTTCAACTTTTTCAACTCTCACTCAATACATGAGACCAAGCCATGGATATATCACTATCGTTGGAATAGAGTATGGTGATAGAGATAATAATGAGAAGAAAAAAAGGCAGAAGTCTCAATGCTAATCAATGGGCTATGGAGTTGCCCAACAGTTGATGCTAATGCAAGGAGTAGGGATTGTCATGCAAAGGATGCACTAAGAGCTATAAGTGTATGAAATCTCAAAAAGAAAACTAAGTGAGTGTGCATCCAACTTGCTTGCTCATGAAGACCTAGGACATTTGAGGAAGCCCATCATTGGAATATACAAGCCAAGTTATATAATGAGTAATTCACACTGTTTATATGAAACTGAAAGCATAGGAGACTCTCTATATAAAAATGGTGCTAACTTGAAGCACAAGTGTGGAAAGGACAGTAACATTGTCCCTTCTCTCTTTTTCTGTGAATTTTTTTCTTGATCTCTTTTTTGTGGGCCCTTTTTGGCCTCTTTTTTTACTTCCTCACTTGAGACAATGCTCTAATAATGAATATGATGATCATCACACTTCTATTTATTTCCAACTCAAAAAATTACAACTCAATACTAGAACAAAATATGACTATATGAATGCCTCTGGCGGTGTACCAGGATGCATAATGATCTATAATAACATGTATAAAAAATGATGAACAGTGGTTGAGCCACAAATACTATTTTAGCTATATGATCATGCAAAGTAGTATGACAATGATGATGTGTGTTATAAAAACGGAACGGTGAAAGTTGCATGACAATATATCTCGGAATGGCACTGGAAATGCCATAATAGGTAGGTATGGTGGCTGTTTTGAGGAAGATATAAGGAGGATTATGTGTGATAGAGCATACCATATCACGGGGTTTGGATGCACCGGTGACGTTTCCACAACATCTCAATGTGAGAAAGGGCAATGCGCAGTACCGAAGAGGCTAGCAAAATACGTAAAGGTAAGAGTGCGTATAATCCACGGACTCACATTAGTCATAAAGAACTCACATACTTATTGAAAAAGTTTATTAGCCCTCGAAGCAAAGTACAACTACACATGCCCCTAGACCGACGCTTCAGACGCCTTCCATGTAACCCGAGTTTCGCGTGTGATTTGTTTTGCTTGTTGCATTCATCATGACATCATTTGCATTGCATCATGTCTACATGCAAACTTTATTTAAACTCAACCAGATAAATTACATGGATCTCGGATCCATTTAAATTGAGGGAAATGCACATGGTGATTTCTCTTTAAAACATATAACAGTCTCTCAATATTGTTAAGGAGCTATATTAAATATTCCTGTATTTCGAAATCACCCATAAAGACACTTGCAAAATAATTATGTGCCTTTTCTGCTTCAAGTTTGGTCTCCAAACTTTGCCATAAATTATTTCTTCACTTTTCGGAGCTCCACCAAAAATATCAACATTTTTGCCACTCCTAAACCTTGTCCTAGTTCAAACCATTTGAATTAAATGCAAATGAGTTTGAGTTTAAATCTTGCATTCGTGCCAACTTCTATTTTCTTGGATCAAGCTCATTTTTGTGAGTCTGGGAAAATTACCCGCGTGTCCAACTTCTTCCCCTAACCTCTCTTTCTTTTCTTTCTTAACTCTATTTTGTTTTTATTTGCAACAGCAAGCTATCATCAATCGATCTAGTGAAATAATTGCAATGTGTTTCATCCATACTGTACAAACAGGGGATCTAGTGAAATCAATTGGGCTAAGTACAAAGTACTTTTATGAACTAAAAGTTGCACTTATATGGATAATATGACTGTATTAGGAGAATAAAGATGTTGACAATGAACTATGGTAAAAAACAATGACATCAAAACAACTTTTTCCCGCTAGATCCATAACAATAGAAAAATATCCAATTGATTGTATCATTACTTCAATGAACTAACTGGGAAGTAGTATTACTTTAGAGCTACATATATTCAAGATGAAAGCATGTACACCAAACATTTTTCTGACCAAAACCAATAAAGCGTCAACATTTCGCGGATCCATAGACATAAGAACATAGTGGAGTGATACCCCACCTAATTAATACTTTCATATAGTGTGCCATTTGCAAGATATTCAGTAAAAGGATTATAAAGAGAGCTTAGCCATTCCACCTCTAGAAAGTACAATCATCTTAAGCATAAGCTTAATAACCGAACTGCAAGAGTAAACATGACACTCATGATAACAAATGAAAATGTCAATGTACTTGCCTCACGGTGTACCGTGTACATCAAAAGCCAGAGTTGGTGAGTGAATAAAACCTGCAGGCAGCTATGATCAGTGTCACTAAATAAATACTCCAGATATTTGTCGCAGGTCAAAGTGGTGTCCGAAACCTTTGAGAATCTGCAGTTGAGACTTGAGAATATAGAACGGCAAGATACAGGTGCATGATACACCTAGGAAGAATTCGCTTTCAGAGAGGAAGAACTCGAAATAAAAGATGCACCTATATGGGCAATGTGACTATATTAGGAGAATAAAGATGTAGACAGTGAATTATGGAGAAAAACTATCATCAGTAAATATCCAGCACTATTTTTGCGGACAAATACGGTGGTATCCTGTACAACAAACCATGTTTGACTCAAATCAAGTGCTTGGGTGTATCACTCTTGCATATTTTCACTCTCCTTCTGCTCAAACATTAGCCTTATATATTCTCTCCAACCTAAATAAACAAAATTAGGAGATAGTTAGTCACTAACAATATTTGGAAAATTGATCGTAAAACAATCATGTTGATATGAAAAACTCAAAATTGGATGGTAAGCCCATAATACGTGTAGACTAGTCAGCGGCATTGACGCTTCTTTCTTGGGGTTGCTGGGCAGAAGCCCGTCTCGGTCGACCCACTAGTGCCCTTAGACATCGGCATCACATCTCGCCATGTCCCACCTGGCATCTATATCCTCCCCTCTCACTCTGTCCTTGACGAGATTTTCATCTCCCTTGATGTGTCGTGACCCTGTTCCTCAACTCTGACCAAATTCATGGCAATAGGCTACATAGCGACGTGCTTTGTGCAAAACAAAGTCGGAATATGAGGGAAGGTGTATAGACAAGTGCTGGGAGTAGCTCACATAGGGCATTCATGTCCAACTTGACAAATTAGTTTTTGGAGTTTTAAATATTCCCTTATGCGGATGCAGTGACATGTGTGCACGTGGGGTGGTGTGCTCATTGTCATGGAATTGACCATGTTTCGACACATTGTGAACTGGACACCACGGCCATCATAGGCGAGGGTAGAAAGAAGGATGTTGTCCTTTTCTCATGGATCAGTGGCAAAATCTATGAGAGATGTTCAGGTAGACTGTTAAGAAGGGCTGAATTGGCTTATTTCAGTGAATTTGAACATTCTATGGGATGATACTCATGGAATAATCACTGCCCATTAGGTTGTTACTGTGTGGTTGTTTGCTCGTGTGCTCATATTCAGTAGTTTCAATTTACAAAATAGTCTATGTAAACTTGTCCTGTAATTTAAGTGTTCAAGGAAGTGACTGAGGATTTCTGTTGTCAATATCTTTAGATGGTTTTCACGTGGATTCGACTTCTACTATGTATATGAAAGTGCATTTGTTTCTTATGGCTTGTGCTCTTTCTTCTTTAGAGGGTCACGAACAAGGCTTTCTTCGCCGAGGACGTCCATCGTTTAGCAAGTTACTATGTACGGAACAATAACATAATCTGAATTTGTTCACCCAGTTGGCAACACAACAAAAATCTATCTTCCCTCTCCTTTGGAGATCACATATTCAACAGTCTCGGGTCATGCTTCTTTATTATTTATATTATATAAAAATATCTAATCCTTTTTCTTATTCTTTATTATTGTGTGGGTCATATATGCTAAGTTGATCTCTTCTGCTACAGCGCAAGTGTGGATGGATAGACATATAGTAATCTCATGTCTGGCTAACATTTTTATTTTTTGCAAGGACAGTGAATTTTGGAATTTCAGCTAAAAACTTCCATCGAAACTGTGGAGTGAACGACTCTAAGGAGTCGGTGAATAATGTCCATAAGCTAGGCAACAAATAGAAATGGTAAAATGAATATACAATAGTATCAGCATGGTTGGCCATCAATAGGATAGTAGTTTGATCATATAGCAGAAGAAAAGGTAACAAAACATCACCAATTGGTATCAAAGAAAAACAAACAGGGCCGATTAGATGAAACAGGGGACCAGATTTAGAGCATTTGGTTCCAAAGCAGGCCACATTTGTGAAACAATCATAGTAGTGAGAATTCAAATTAAAAGACTATAACAGAATGATGAGAGAAAGCACTTATAAGGAATCTGGCAACCCCAAAGAGGAACAAGTCCCTTGTAAAGCCTGACATTATTAACCAATAAATTAGAGCGCATAGGATTAGGGTAAGTAAAGCAAATCATGAAGTTGTAAGACGGCTGGAGATTTACTTACCCAGCAGCACCCTCAGCTTTGATGAACTTGGGAAGTCCATCACTCAACCCACGAGCAAATCCAGGTTGTGTCTGCACACGGACCTTGATAGCTTCAAAGGGGCACAAAGCGATATCAGCAATTACCTCAGCAGAAGCTAGCCCTGCAAGGTAAATTAGAGTCTTGTACTTCACGGCATTCTCATGCCCAACCATATTTGAGTAGGTCTTCTTAAAGAACTCGTAGAACCCAAACTTGCAAGTCCCCTGAGCACTGTAACCAAGCAAGGTAGGCACCCATCCCCTGAAAAATCTCCTAGCTCATTGCTCATTTAACAGAACACCAAAATCAAGATGAGATGCTCTTGTATTTCGTTGGGTCAATCTGAAACAATTGATAGAAATGTGTTAGGTCCAAAATACTTACTTCAAACCTATCAACACTTCACCAGTTGCAGCTTAGAATGTCCAAAATGGAGAGCAAACACATAGCAGTACATCTCAAATTCCATTATTCTCAACCAAGAAGAAACCCTTTTCTTAGAAATCAGACTACATCTCATGAATAAATCACACCCATCTCAATTACCCATTTATACAGATCACATGCATCAGCTAATCAACCCATATGAACTGTTTGCTTGTTTTATTTTATACAGAAGCTAAGGAACCCGGAACAAAAGCACACAAGGTATCATTGCAGGGAATTCTATGCCCTGGAAGCAACACAAGAACCAGACACATAGTATGAAGAACCATCACCTACAGGTGTATTTCTCACGCATGCACATAGGAAGAACCATCAGATGCAGGTAAATACGACAAGCACATACACATGAAAAGCAAGCATGCCACACGCACATCGATCTCGAGGAGAAGAGAAGGCCCGCCCTTGGAGAGCTTAGTCATCATGTATGGAGCAGCCGACCCCATTTAACCTCGTCGTGGATCTGGTCATGGACATGGCGGCTCGACGTGGATTTCGTCATTGCCTTGGCCTCCCGTCTCACCTTCCTCCTCATCTCTCCACGCCGGAACTGGCGCGTCTGCCCCAGATCAGGCAAGCCCACGCCAACCCACACCAGCAGGAGATCGTCACCGGGGTGTTGGCTCGTGGTGTTGCTGCCCCAAATTGGGGAGGTGGAGGAGGAGCGGCTGCTACTCCAGTTCGGCGGCAGGAGGGGGAGAGAAAGGAGTGTCCAGTGTGAGGGCTCCACGGAGGGAGGGTAGCTAGGGAAGGGAGGCCGGCATGATGAGAGAGGGCAGCGAGCGGGGATGGAGACGGGCCGGCGAAGCCTTGCCCGAAACCCTAGCCATGGGGGTGGGGTTGAGAACGTACGATAGAAGCCGAGAGCGAAGAATTTGGCTGGAGGGGAGGGAGGCGCAGAGCGTGGGGAGCTCGGGTACGTGCTGCACGACGTCGGAGCTCGCCGGAAGCGGCCGGCGTGGGCGGTTGCGGCGGCGAGGACTTCCTGGGCGAGAGGGAGGCGAGCGCGAGACCATGCGTGTGTGGTTGTGTTTTTTTTCTTTACAAATCTGCTCGGACCGCATGTTGAATACTCCAAACGCCAGGGCGTTTGTGCAAAAACGAAACGTTTTCTCAGATATCCACTTAAGGTAGGACCGCGGGTTGAATTCTCATAAATAGAGGGACTTTTCTGCAAAATCACTGACGATGTACGACCAGAAGCAATAGCTGGTTTATTAGTATATATATATATATATATATAGGTAAAGATTTTGTTTTTATTTTCTTTATAGTAGAGAGAGAGAGAGAAGTCTTCCAGCCCAGCAGCCAAGCCAGCCCATCCCCGCAGCCCACCTAGGCCTAGTTGTAGCTTAACCCTAGCCCGATCGAACTCCCACTTCTCTCCCTTGATCCTTTCCACCACCGCTGCCCCTCAAACGCGCATTGCACTAGGGAGAGGACATCCCCACGCTCCTCCCTCCTCTCGCTCGCTCCCTCATCCCGCACCTACACCTCATCCTCATTGACCCGCACCACCGGAGCCCAGCAGGTCGATGACCTCTCCTTCCTCTCCTCCGCGTCCGCCCCTGCTCAAGCATCTTCGTCGGAGCATGCCCGCTAAGCTCCGTCGTGCCCCCTCCTCGGCCCTCCTCTGCATCGTTGCCTCGCCAAGACGCCGTGCCTGGCCTCCCGCGCCGCCACAGGAGGCCAACTATGGCGCCCCCTACCCCACGCCACACCTCCTCGCTCCCCTTGTTAGGCAGGAGCTTGTTCCCAAGAAACTTCCCGGTGTAGCGCCTGACCTCACCGCCGTTCACCGCGCCGGCGATAGCACCGCGACCTCCGCCGCCTACTCTTCCCGGATCCGGCGCCGCCTGACCGGATCCACCACGCCTTCGACCATGTCCCGACCACCTTCGCTTGGATCCGCCTCTTGCTTTCCTGAACTCCGTTGTTCCCGTGCACCTCCTGGACAACCCTGCTCCCCGTTGTCTTCATGCTCCTTCGCTTGCTGTTGTCGTTGACGAAGTCGAATGACTACCGTACCGGGAATATCAACAAGTACCATCGTTGAGGATGTCACCAAGTACCTCTACGATCGTTGTATCGCCAAGACCCCGCCTCTGTGATTTCTTTTCGCCAAGTACAACAACGTACGGCGCCCGAACGACCACTTCCCCACAACGGCGCCAAGTTCCACCACTGACGACCGTTTTGGACTCACTCAGTCCGACTACAAAGCGAAGACCATGCACCACTACTGTTCCCATGGATTTTGTCAAGTACCCCTACGCACGGATACGCCAAAGTCGACTACGCCTGGCGATGCGACAAGTACCTCTAGGGATGACTCGAACGTCTATGAACCGTGTACGACTACCGTTGCTGAGTACCGATAGTACCACTACTTCCCACGACGCCCCGTGAATGACTACTTCCACTACCGTCGCGAGAACGACTACTTCTCCCATCGAACCTGAACCGTCCCGAATGCGTGCTTCGAAGGTATACCACCGAGATGATGCCCGTGGACGAATGCATGTGTGTTGTATGAGATGCTCATGTTTGCACCGGACCGAGTTGTCATTGCTCGGTCCTCCTCGTTTGCCATGCGTCGACCCGTGGGAACCCCGTAACCAGGATCACCCACCATCTTTTGCATGTTTCACACTTCCGCACACTTGTTCTTTTGCACTGGTTTCTCAATGAGCTGTCAGATCATCGGAATGTTGCCGTGGCACCATTTCCATTTTCATCGTCGTGCCACCATTTCCGTTTCACCGCCGTGCCACCATTTCCGTTTCACCGCCGTGGCGACAGATGCCTCATATCATTATGTCAACATTTTCATAAAATTGCATAAATCACCCATATGTCGTCCACATGATGATAACAACATCTAAAATGCTTAAAATTGTTGTTTGCATCAAATTGTTAAATGACATGTGGGGTTTTACCGTAATTGTTGTTTGATGTTTCGGCCTCATTTAAACTTGCCTAGATAGGTAGTTTTATTATGCTTCACCTCTTGCCATGTTAACAAACATTTAATATTGTTGAGTAGCTTTAACAGGAGTGAATTAAATGATTGAATGTGGTGTTTTGTCAAGATGCAACTCATTGCATATTGAGCTCCACTTAACTTGTAGTATTGTTTGTTGCACTTTGCTATGTCATGCTTATTAAACCGGACATGCATCATACTTGATTGTGCAAGTAACACCCCAAGAATCATGCTACAGTAATCTCCCCCTAATGGTTGCCATGTCATCATGATTACCTTGCCAAATTTCCACTTGATTAAAAGTGAAGTCAAATTCAAATTCGAATTGCAAGTCAAAAATATTTTTCTTCAAACTGCAAACTAAAGTGTTCATAATTTGACAAATATTCTCTAAGTATTTGTCATGATGAAACCAACCTCATTTGGATTCCCAAAATACCCCTGGGAATTAATCTAGCGGGCCAACAACAATTAAAATTGGCCTTTCCAATTTTCAAGAATAGTTAAACAACTACTTTTGGCCCCAAACTTTTTGTGCCATCTAATTTTGTTGCGCTTGATTTATGTGCAAAGTTTCACAAGTAACAAAACTCTTTGGGAATTAATCTAGCGGGCCAACAACTGAACTCTAACGTGGATGTCAAAGATGATAAAAATTGGTAAAGGGCACTAAGCCATAGGATGTACAGAACTACAGTTATAGCCTTCGAAAAACAGCTAAGTGGTGTTAAAACTGAGTGATTCTCAGACTCGGCCAATTTTTAGGAAATTCTAAATAACTGTTTAAAACTTTGAAAAATCATAGAAATTAAACGCTAACTCGGATGAAAAAGTTTTATACATGAAAGTTGCTCAGAACATCGGGACGGTTCTGATTACGTGGTCTGTTCATCTGCCACATGTCCCTAGCATAGCGAACATGTAACTGTCTCCTCTCTTTCATCTGTCCGAAAAAGCCAAACTTTGGGAAACTTTCCCGGATGTTAACCCCCTTCATCGGTATCGTGTAGCACTACGATAGGTTACCCCTAGCGCCGTGTATCGTCATGTCCTGCTTACGTTTGCTTGTATTTACCTGTTTCTTCCCCCTCTTCTCTCCGGTAGACCCCGAGACCGATGTTGATGTCGCTGTGATCGACTACGTCGACGATGACCCTTCTTCCCTTTCAGCGGAGCATCCAGGCAAGCAAACACCCCTTGATCATTCCGATATCACCCATTCCCTTCTCTCTTATGCTTGCATTAGAATCTGCTGCTACTAGTGTTATCCTATTTCCGCTGCATAGTTTGTTCATTGTAACCTGTTGTTGTTACCTACCTGCTTATCCTAAACTGTTTAGTATAGGCTAGGTAGAGACCCATCAGAGACCCCCACTTTGTCCCGACTGCCCACCTGGATTATCAGAAGACCCGATCAACGGGATCAAAGACCAGGCCCCGGCACCGCACATCACTTTCCCCTTAGTTGCTCGACACTACTGGATGACTATCGAGTGCCGAGGGTGATACCTCATCAGAACTTCTAATGATAACCTTGTAGGTTAGTTCATCGGTTGTGGTCATCGAGGGTGATTCCTCCTTCTCCACTTCCGATAATGACACTGTCGTGCAACTCCTCAAGAGTGGACCTCGAGGGTGATTCCTCCTTCGTTCACCTTGACGATAACATCAGGTGGAATTCCATAGAGGATGATTCCTTAGGGTGCCCCTTGGTGTTAGACACACGGTTACTATGGTTACTATGACTTTGCACTGAACCATGTTACTAAAGACGGGTCGGCCCCAAGGGGTACCCAGACGACCTTAATTGCGACTGATGTGGAGTCGCGTTGACCTGGAAGGTGCCCGCGAGATAATTACGAGGCGTGGCCGAACATTCTTAGCCCTTGCCGTGAGTCCTCGAGACGGGGCGACGGGGTCACATGGATCGTGAGTCTCTGCTCGTTACCGCGCATTCCTAATCCACTACGATTTACATATTGGATCTGAGGGACCTCTGGCCTAATAGCACTAACCATCACGTGGGCATAGTATGGGCGTTCTGTGCCATATGCATCAACCAAAGCTTAATAGATGTTGTGCGACTGAGCTGCGTGCGTCGGGTTGGACTGGAACGCCTCGCCTTGTATAAGGGAGGCTAGGTATGCTCACCGGCCGCCCACGCAAAGTGCAGGAGTTCCCGGGGCGATGGCCCAAGACCCATGGGGGCATAGGTTTAGTCCGGCGTGCTGACCTCTCTATTAAGCCTTGGTCGGGTTGCAGTGTATCGTTTAGCTGAGGCCGGGCATGACCCAGTAAAGTGTGTCCGACATGAGTTAATCGAGCATGGTGGGTAAGTTGGTGCACCCGTGCAGGGAAGAAAACATCTATCGATAGCCTGTCCTACGGTAACGGACGCTCGGAGTTGTATCCCGATTGATACAACTAGAACTGGATACTTGTGATGAGAAATGGATAGTATGGCTCTGGGATTGCTTTCTCGCAAGGAGTCGAGGAAGAATCTCTGGGCGAGGTTGATAACACTACTTCTACTTTACATTATGTTGATTTGTACTCTTCTAAATGTTGCAAGATGCTTGAAGATGCTGAAGATGCTAGTCTTCTATAGGACTAGGCCTTCTCTCTATTCTGGCATTTCTACAGCCCAGTCCACATATACAGCCTCCCTTTGATAATGTTGCATATGTAGTGTAGATCCTTGCTTGCTGAGTACTTCAGATAAGTACTCACGGTTGCTTTGCTTTCTTTTTCTCCCCATATCCGTTTGATGCAACCAGATGACGGAGCCCCGGAGCTAGTTGTCCTCGCTGATTACTACCACTACTACCTCGAGGGCGGATACTACTACAAGTTGGCCGACGACCAGGAGTAGTTAGGAGGCTCCCAGGCAGGAGGCCTTGCCTTTTCGATCGTAGATGATTTTGTGCTAGTCTTCTTAAGGAAAACTTGTTTAACTTATGTCTGTACTCATATATTGTTTTCAAGCTTATGTATTCAAGACCTCGAGGCCCCTGGCTTGTAATATAAAGCTTGTATTATTTTAATTTGTGTCTAGAGTTGTGTTGTGATATCTTCCCATGACTCCCTTATCTTGATCGTACACATTTGCGTGTATGGTTAGTGTACGATTGAATCGGGGGCGTCATAGTGCATCATGCCATCTTTATGCTTGTTGGTTTACCGTGTTGTTTGCTCCTTTCCGGTTGTGCTTCTCCTTGATCGTTCCTGTTATGTTGTGATTGTTAGGATCCGTTTGACTACATTGGTTCATCTTCTTCATGGATTCATTCTTCTTCCTAGCGGAATTTCAGGCAAGATGAATGTTACTATGGATACCACTACTATCTTTGCTTTGCTAATTGTCTCGATGCTATCGATATGTCGCGCTACCTATCACTTGTTTATCAAGCCTCCCAATATGCCATGAAACAACCTCTAACCTTTTCCACCATCCTAGCAAACCGTCGTTTGGCTATGTTACCGCTTTGCTCAACCCCCTTTATAGTGTTGCTAGTTGTAGGTGCAGTTGTAGTTGTTCCATGTTGGGACATGGATATCATGGGATATCACAATATCTCTTATTTAATTAATGCATCTATATACTTGGTAAAGGGTGGAAGGCTTAGCCTTTTGCTTGGTGTTTGGTTCCACTCTTGCCGCCTTAGTTTCCGTCCTGCCGGTGTTATGTTCCTTGATTTTGCGTCCCTAACATGGTGAGGGTTTATGGGCCCCTCTAGACAGTTCGCTTTGAATAAAACTCTTCCAGCAAGGCCCAACATTGGTTTTAACATTTGCCCAACCTAATATCTAAACATGATAATAAATTTGACGCATAGGGAGTTAGCGCTACCCAGCGTTCGTTATTCAACCTAATACAGGGGGGCCAGTGCTGATGGTGTTGGTCCCAAACTAGAGCATCGTGCGGGGCCGCCTCTTGGTAACTTGGGGTATCTGGTACTTGTATGCTCAGCTCATCCGTCATGGCTTGAGACGAGATACGTGCGGCTACTATTATGTTGTCAGCACGTTAGAGGTCTTGCTGGACTTGTTTTACCATTGTCGAAATGTCTTGTGCACCGGGATCTCGAGTCTGATTAGATGTCCCAAGATGGAGGATTGTCTCCGCGGATCGTGAGCTTGCATGGGCTAAATTGGGACACCCCTGTAGGGTTTAAATTTTTGAGAGTCGTGCCTGCGGTTATGTGGCAGATGGGAATTTGTTAATATCCGGTTGTAGTGGACTTGAACTAAACCCAAATAAAACACACCAACCGCGTGCGTAACCATGACAGTCTCTTTTCTATGATGTTTGGGAAGAGAACACGGTGGGGTTATGTTTGACTCGTAAGTAGTTCAGGATCACTTCTTGATCATTACTAGTTTGCGACTGTTGCGTATCTTCTCATATTACTCTTGTACTCGTAAGTTAGCCACCATACATTGCTTAGCCGCTTGTTGCAACCCCACCACTTATTCTTTCCATACCCATTAAGCTTTTCTAGTCTTGATACCCATGGTAATGGGATTGCTGAGTCCTCGTGGCTCACAGATTACTACAACAACAGTTGCAAGTACAGGTAATGCGATGATCTGACGTGAGAGCGATGCTTGATTGCTTTTGGAGTTCTTCTTCGATCAGGGGATTAGGTTCCGGGTCGGGGAGCCTGGGATTAGCAGGGTGGATGTCGTCCTTCTTTTTCGTTTGATTTCATCAGTAGTCGGATCCTACTCTTATGTATGATGTTTGCTATGTATTGATGAACTGTTGTATTCATGATGTAGCTTGTGGCGAATGTAAGCCTTTATCTTGTATTCTCATCTATTCAATACATGATATGTTGTAATGATATCCACCTTGCTATGTGCTCGAAATGCGGTTGTGCCCCAATCATGAATTCATCACGTGATTGGGATAGAATCGCATCTTGGAGCTACAAGTTGGTATCAGAGCCTTACCGAATTTAGGAGCCCCCTTGATTGATCGAACCGCTGCCGTTGTTGAGTCTAGAAGAAAACTATTTTTGAGTCTAGTTATATCAGAGAGTAGGAATTCTTTTTACTCCTCGGCCCCTTCGTCACTCTGGTGAGGAATCATGACGTAGGTGTTTTCCCACTCTTCTATCATTTTTCACTCAAATTTTTTTAGGATCATGCACGTATTGTTGGATCATTGCGATATCATTGTGACAGGGATTCTGTCTTGGTGCCTCCTGACATTTAGGGGTTGTGGCAGTGTCCCGGGGAGTTGAGCTCCAAGGTGTTTTTATCACAATGCTTATCGTTTCAGTTCCGGAATACCAGAGGTCGCCAACATCGAAAACGCTTATGTACTCTTTGTGGTGAGAGTAGTTTGACGACACCCAGTACTGGGGAGAGCGATCAGATGTATTGCCATAGCTTGTATACCGGATGTTTTCGAAGGTCCGTGGTACACGATTTCCGAAGGTTTCTTGGTTATGTGTTGATGGATGGATATAGTTGGAGTGTAGGGCTTGTTAGTTTTGTGAGATATTTGTGCCTCCCTGGATCCCAACACTAGATTGCATAACCAGAAAGTTTCGGGAGTTCACCGGTGGGAATTCAAGTAGTTACCTAGGTTTATCTTTCCACCAAATGCATGAGGGTTTATGTATTTGTTTCCAGCTTATTCCGCAAGCCAATCCCTTATTTTGTTTTGAGTTGTGGTATTCGAGTTGCTTTAATGACAAGTATTGATTCCATACCTTTTCCTAAGCGGTGTTCTCATAGTTCTATGGGAATACTAATCCTTCTTGATCATTGAGATTGTCTTGACAATTCTATTTCCAGCCAGTGTGATTCTCTTCAAGTTAATCCTATCCTTTCAATATTTGCTAGATCAATTCTCAGTTCTTCGCAACGGTGTTTGCTTCATCCGTCCCAAGTTGCCTTTGTTTTCTCGCCTTCTCACCCTTTTTCTTCAAGGACTCAGATTTCTTAATCAAGTATCCATGTTTTCACGTGAAGTCTCTTCATTCTTTTCCTTCAATGTTCTTACCTAGTGATTCTCATGCAGATGCTAAGGAAGCTTCAAGTTTATCATTCTTCATTCTCGTATTCTTTTACAGTGGATTCAATTCAAGTTGTAGGTGTTGATCTTATCCCCTTCCTCGTTTCAAGTGCTTTCTAATGCCGATGCACCTCTTAATCATTCACCTCTCACTATTCAATCATATTCGAACTACTAAAGATATCTCAGAAGATTCATCTTTCCATTCAAGATCCGTTTGTTCTATCTTGTGGTTGTTATCTTATTCAGGCCATTTAATTCAACCGGTGCAATCTCTCTTTTAAAAATCATTCAATAGTGTTTAATTTTGAGTGGGCCCTAACCCACAGCTCTTTTCCCAGGATCTTACTTGACTCTTCTAATTTTCTGGAGTTACTCTCAAATCTTTTCAAAGTTTGACGTAAGAATGAATTTTCATCAGTCAGATGCCTTCTCCAAGATCGCTTTCAAATTCTTTTCATCGTTAATTTAACCTTTATATTCTTCATTATCCCGGAGTGTCTCAGCAATTCATGGTGGTGTTTCTCATCGTCATTCTCAACATTTGAAGACCGAAGAAGAGTTTCTCTTAAATCTTGTCCATTCTCTTGAAGATTCGTAGCTCAAGTTTGATGCTATCCTCTCAAATTGTTCGGGTTGCGATAAATTCTTTTCATACCCATTCAACACATTTCAGGAGTTGCTTTCCTTTCTCGATCATCTGAAGCCCATCATTTTTTAATATTACCCATTCTCAGCTTTCAGCTCTTGTTCTCCAAATCTTACCTGTGCATCGTTCAAGTATTCTCTAGTCAGCTAGTCACCTCTTCATTCTCTTGTATCAAAGTTCACTCAAGTATCTTAATTTGTTTTTTAATTCTTATCAGTGATTCATCCCTTTACTTCGTTCGTTTTCAATTCGTACGGTGGTCCATTCAAGATTCGTCTTCTCTTGTTATCATATCAATTCACTTGTTCTCTCATGATCCTACCGGTGGTCCATGAATTGTGCTATATCTATCTCCAATCCCTTTCAATGAGAATAAGTAGTATGCCAAATCCGTTGCTTGTCATTAATTTAAGTGGACGAAGGATGCACATAATATAATTCTTATTCTTGTTTCCTCGAGGTGATTAATTCCTTCTCCCAGATTTTGTTCATGATGAATAAATTATAAATCCCAAGTGCTTCATACTTTTTGCGGAGTTCCAAGCTCTCTCAATTATCTTGTCACAAAGCTCCATCTAAATCGTTGCAAGGATTCATCTTATTCTTTTCAAGCTTCTTTCTTTGCGACCATTTTGTTATCTATCCGGAGTTCGTCGAGAGTTTCTCCATGGTGATTCATCAAGGATTTAATTCATTCTTGAAGTGTTCTCCAAGATTCTTGTTGGAGCTCAAGTATTCTTCGTCTTGCATTCCAAAGTGCAATTCTTTCTACCTTATCTTGTGAGGTGGTGTTATGTCGTTCTTGACAATTTCCCTTCGTGTTTCATGATTCACATGTTGTCAAGAATGATGTATTTTAAATCCATCAATCTCTTTGTTGGAGTTTTCTTGGTAAAGATTTCACCTAAAGCCTTCCCTACGAAATGTTGCTAATTGTGGTGCCTATCGATAATCCAAGTTTCCTCCCATCTCTTGCAAAAAGGAGTTTTCATCTCCTTGTAAATCTCAATCCAATTAACTATTCCCGTTAGTGGCCGGTTGTCACCTCATAATTTTGAGAAGTTCTCCATAAGCCCACAACAAGCTTGTGCTTTCCATTGTTGATTCTCCATTCAATCCTTTCTTCATAAGGATGCTTTTCAAATTCATTTGTGGTAGAGGTTGTCACTTTCTTTTCCGTTCTTTTCTTCCAACCATCTATCTTCTATTCTTTCGTTCCGGAGGCATTGTGATGTTGCTCTCTTCACCCATCACCTCGTTTTGTCAAAGATCATGTTATTTTCTTGCTTATCCATTTAACTAGAGTGTTGTGTTCTCATTTAAAGTTCTTTCATCTTATCAAGTCTTGCCGCTCTTTTCAACCGGAGTGCTTCCTGAATTCTTCCTTTCTCATCTAGTTTAACCGGAGTGGTTTCAAGGTCTATCTTGTACCTTAAGCTCTTGGTTCTCGTCATATTCCTTATTCCTCTTATTTAACGTAGTGTTTGCAATCTCGTTCATCGCCGTTATATTCTTACTTTCAATTTGTTCAACCTCCCAAGGTTCGTTGGTTTCACTCTTTTGTCAAGAAGCAACTTAGTTTTACCTCTTCCTTCTTCCGTTTCTCGCTGGTGCCATCCCTAGATCTCGAGGTGAGATCTCTTGTAAGTGGAGGAGAGTTGTAACTACCCGAGACAGACGCTTCAGACACCTTCCATGTATTCTAAGTTTCGTCGTGTGATTTGTTTTGCTTGTTGCATTCATCATGACATCATTTACATTGCATCATGTCTTCATGCAACCTTTTTTTAAAACTCAACCAGATAAATTGCATGGATCTTGGATCCATTTAAATTGAGGGAAATGCACATGGTGATTTCTCTTTAAAACATATAAAAGTCTCTTAATATTGTTAGGGGCCTATATTAAATATTCCACTATTTCGGAATCACCCATAAGCACACTTGCAAAATAATTTTGTGCCTTTTCTGCTTCAAGTTTGGTCTCCAAACTTTGCCCTAAATTATTTCTTCACTTTCCAGAGCTCCACCAAAAATCTCAACATTTTGGCCACTCCTAAACATTGTCCTAGTGCAAACCATTTGAATTAAATTCAAGTAAGTTTGAATTTAAATCTTGCATTCGTGCCAACTTCTATTTTCTTGGATCAAGCTCATTTTTGCGAGTCCGGGAAAATTATCCGCGTGTCCAACTTCTTCCCCTAACCTCTCTTTCTATTATTTCTTATCTCGGTTTTGTTTTTATTTTCTTTATAGTAGAGAGAGCAGTCTTCCAGCCCAGCAGCCAAGTCGGCCCATCCCTGCGGCCCACCTAGGCCCAGCCGTAGCTTAACCCTAGCCTGATTGAACTCCCACTTCTGTCCCTCGATCCTTTCCACCACCGCCGCCACTCACACAAGCATCACACCAGGGAGAGGAGATCCCCACGCTCCTCCCTCCTCTCGCTCGCTCCCTCATCCCGCACCTCCACCTCGTCCTCGTTGACCCGCGCCACCGGAGCCGAGCAGGTCGTCGACCGCTCCTTCCTCTCCTCCGCGTCCGCCCCTTCTCAACCATCTACGTCGGAGCATGCCCGCTAAGCTCCGTCGCGCCCCCTCGTCGGCCCTCCTCCACGCCGTTGCCTTGCCAGGACGTCGCGCCTGGCCTCCTGCGCCACCACTAGAGGCCAACTCCGACGCACCCTGCCCCGCGCCGCACCTCCTCGCTCCCCTCGTCAACCAGGAGCTCGTTCCCAAGAAACTTTCCGATGTAGCGCCCGACCTCGCCGCCGTTTGGCGTGCCAGGAACAGCACCGCGACCTCCGCCGCCTGCTCTACCCGGATCCGGCACCGCCTGACTGGATCCACTACGCCATCGACAATGTCCCGACCACCTTCGCCTAGATCCGCCTCCTGCTTTCCTGAACTCCGCTATTCCCCTGCACCTGCACCTCCTAGACAACCCTGCTGCCCGTTGTCTTCATGCCCCTTCGCTTGATGTTGCCATTGACGAAGTTGAACGACTACCATACCGGGAATATCGCCAAGTACCATCGTTGAGGATGTCGCCAAGTACCTCAACGATCGCTATATCGCCAAGACCCCGCCTCTGTGATTGCTTTTCGCCAAGTACCATGACGTACGGCGCCCGAACGACCACTTCCCCACAACGGCAACAAGTTCCACCACCGACGACCATTTTGGATTCACCAAGTCCGACTACAAAGCGAAGACCATGAACTACTACCGTTCCCGTGGATTTTGACAAGTAACCCTATGCATGGATACGCCAAAGTCGACTACGGTCGGCGATGCGACAAGTACCTCTAGGGATGACTCGAATGTCTATGAATCGTGTACGACTATCATCGCTAAGGACCGATAGTACCACTACTTCCCACGATGCCTCGTGAATGACTACTTCTCCCATCGAACCCGAACCGTCCCGAATGCACGCTTCGAATGTATACCATCGAGACGATTCCCGTGGACGAATGCTTGTTTGATGTATAAGATGCTCATGTTTGCACCGGGTCCGAGTTTCATTGCTCGGTCCTCCTCGTTTGCCATGCGTCAACCCGCGGGAACCCGGTAACCGGGATCACCCACCATCTTTGCATGTTTCGCACTTCCGCACACTTGTTCTTTTGCACCGGTATCTCAATGAGTTGTCGGATCATCGGAATGTTGCCGTGGCATCATTTCCATTTTCATCTTCGTGCCACCATTTCCGTTTCGTCGCCGTGGCACCCTTTTCCTTCCACCATGGCGACAAATGCCTCGTATCATTATGTCAACATTTTCATAAAATTGCATAAATCACGCATATTTCATCCACATCATGATAGCAACATCTAAAATGCTTAAAATTGTTGTTTGCATCAAATTGTTAAATGACATGTGGGGTTTTACCGTAATTGTTGTTTGATGTTCCGGCCTCATTTAAACTTGCCTAGATAGGTAGTTTTATTATGCTTCACCTCTTGCCATGTTAACCAACATTTAGTATTGTTGAGTAGCTTTAACGGGAGCGATTTAAATGATTGAATGTGGTGTTTCGTCAATATGCAACTCGTTAGATATTGAGCTCCACTTAACTTGTAGTATTGTTTGTTGCACTTTGCCATGCCATGATTATTAAACCAGACATGCATCATACTTGATTGTGCATCATGCCACGTTTATGCTTATTGGTTTACCATGTTGTTTCCTCCTTTCCGGTTGCGCTTCTCCTTGATCGTTCCAGTTACGTTGCGATTGTGAGGATCCGTTCGACTACATTGATTCATCTTCTTCATGGATTCATTCTTCTTCCTAGCGGGATTTCCAGCAAGATGACTGTTACTCTGAATACCACTACTCTCTTTGCTTTGCTAGTTGTCTCGATGCTATCGATATGTCGCCCTACCTCTTACTTGTTTATCAAGCCTCCCAATATGCCATGAAACAACCTCTAACCTTTTCCACCATCCTAGCAAACCGCCGTTTGGCTATGTTACCGCTTTGCTCAGCCCCTTTTATAGTGTTGCTAATTGTAGGTGCAGTTGTAGTTGTTCCATATTGGGACATGGATATCATGGGATATCACAATATCTCTTATTTAATTAATGCATCTATATACTTGGTAAAGGATGGAAGGCTTAGCCTTTTGTTTGGTGTTTTGTTCCACTCTTGTCGCCTTAGTTTTCGTCATACCGGTGTTATGTTCCTTGATTTTGTGTCCCTAACACAGTGAGGGTTTATGGGCCCCTCTAGACAGTTCGCTTTGAATAAAACTCTTCCAGCAAGGCCCAACATTGGTTTTAACATTTTCCCGACCTAATAACAAAACATGATAATAAATTCAACGCATAGGGAGTTAGCGCTACCCGATGTTTGTTATTCAACCTAATACATGGGGCCAGTGCTGATGGTGTTGGTCCAAACTAGAGCACCATGCGGGACCGCCTCTTGGAAACTTCGGGTATCTAGTACATGTACGCTTAGCTCATCCGTCGTGGCCTGAGACAAGATACGCGCAGCTACTATCAGCGTGTCCGCACGTCAGGAGGTCTTGCTGGACTTGTTTTACCATTGTCGAAATGTCTTGTGCATCGGGATCCCGAGCTTGATAGGATGTCCCGATATGGAGGATTGTCTCCGCGGATCATGAGCTTGTCATGGGCTAAGTTGGGACACCCCTACAGGGTTTGAACTTTCGAGAGCCGTGCCCGCGGTTATGTGGCAGATGGAAATTTGTTAATATCCGGTTGTAGTGGACTTGAACTAAGCAAAAATAAAACACACCAACCGCGTGCGTAACCCTGATGGTCTTTTTTCGATGAGGTTCGGGAAGAAAACACGGTGGGGTTATGTTTGACTCGTAAGTAGTTCAGGAATACTTCTTGATCATTACTAGTTTGCGACCATTGCGTAGCTTCTCATCTTACTCTTGTCACTACAAAAAAAGACACATCCGTAACATTTTGGGCCGAACAAAAAAAATTATGTCATAGTAATGACACTTCTATGATGATAATTGTGACAAAACCCGATATCATCATAGATGTGGTGGGGTCCTACTTCTATGACAAAAAATCATGACAGAAAATGGGCTTTCTGTCCTGGGCGGGCCGGAGACGCAGTTGCATGACATTCTTTGGGCCCTCCATGACAGAAAAAATCATGGTAGAGGCGAGGGCGGGGAAAATATTGGGGAGTTCCCGATTACGGTGGGTGGTCGGGGGTCGAGCAATGCGCGTTTCTCTCGTACGTACGCGCGTGTGTGCGAGGCATTGGGATCTAACTAAACCCGAGCAAGGCGTTGGGCTCTAACTGAACCCGAGCGATTGCACTGTAGGCAAGGCGTTACTGAACCCGAGTGAGCGATCGAACCCTTGCTGTTAACTGAAGCCAAGTGATTCCTTCGCTAATGCTGCTAACTGAAGCGGATCGATGCTGATTCTGGATGAACAGTGAGTGTTGTTGGGGGGGGGGGTGGATGAACAGTTCCTGGTGGGGATTGGATGAACAGGACCCCATGGTAGTAGAGGTTGTTGCCATTGGATGAACAGGACCCTGATCGATCGAGCCGGTGGATGAACAGGACCCCGTGGAGGGTTGGATGAACAGGACCCCGTGGAGGGCTGGTTGAACAGTAGCCGGTGGAGGGATGGTTGAACAGTATCCGGTGGAGGGTTGGATGAACAGTAGCCCATGGAGGGGTGGTTGAACAGTAGCAGGTTGAGGAGCGTGCGGTGGAGGCTGGATGAACAGGAGCCCGTGGATGAACAGTCGTAGGTGGAGGCTGGAGGAGGTCGACGGTGGATGAACAGTAGCCCGTGGAGGCTGGAGGAGGTCGACATTGGAGATGAACAATATCCCGTGGAGTCCCGTTTTACGGTACGCCACACCCCTCCCAATGAACAGGACCTCCGTTTCGACCATAGCGATCCAACACAAGGTCGTTTCCTCCGTTTTTCGGTACACCACACCCCTCCCGATCAACAGGACCCCGTTTCCACCATAGAAGGTCTGTTTCCTCCGTTTTGCGATACGCCAGACCCCTCCCGATGAACAGGAACCCGTTTCGACCGTGGCCGGTTGAACACAAGGCCATTTCCTCCGTTCTGCGGTACACCAGGTCTCATTTCCATCGGCTGTTCCGTCCAAGCCGGTTGGCTCCCAATGAACAGCACGCGTTCCATTGCCTCCTGGTGAACATGACGCATTCCTTTGCCTCCCCATGAACATGACGATGAAGCAGTTTCTCCGTTCTGACCCAGCCATGTACACGAGCCCTAGCCGTACGTATGCGCGAGTAGGCGTTCGAGACCCCGCCTATATGTACGTACGTGGTCGTATTTACTTTCTTGCACCCTGGTTATTGTACATACGTGTACATGCTATGTGCGCGCCTCTACTACGACACGTGTGTGCCTCTACATAGACCAGTATGTACGTACACGTTCGCGACTAGAATGACAACGCTACGTACGCTTCGACCAGGTGGGTCCTGACTGTCAGGCACTTCCTTGTGTGCGAAGATGTAGCTGGTGGGTCCCAACAGTCATGGGGGCAAATCATTTTTTTGCCCGTAATACGGATGCACTTCCTTGCGTGCGAAGATGTAGCTGGTGTGTCCCAGCAGTCAGGGGGGAAACATTTTTTTGCAAAATACGGTGGCCCGTCCGGTGGGTCCCTGCTGTCAGGTGGAGGAATCATTGTTTTCCGTGTAATAAGGAGGCACTTCCTTGCTATGGTCGTGGACCCAGCTGTCAGCCTCTCCACATACAGTACTCTTCCGATGGAAGTCGGTCGTTGACCACACTGACCACGCCACACCGAGAGCACCAAGGCGGTGGACGACGGCGAGGCCTAGGAAGGGGATGACGCGGAGCCGGGGAAGATGCAGCAGTGGAAGCCCACGCGGACCAGAGTACGAGGGTTCACTGGTTCGGTTGCGGTGTGAGCCTGACGTCGCCGCAGGGCCTGGCCAGCGGTGAGAGTGGTAGGGGGCGATGAGGCCTCCGTGGTAGCATAGCAGGCCACAGAAGGCAGGAGCAGGCGGCACGACCGACACTGCTTTGAGAGGCTGGAGCAAGAAGAACAGAGGTTGAAGAAGCACTACGGCCGTTGGATGGACATCGTATGGTCACTGGATCTAGAATCGTTCATATTGACTAAGTTGATGAAGCCCTTCGTCCCCGTCAACTTAGTAGACCCACAAGTTAGCCTCCCATTATGCTGAGTCCCAGCTAGCAGGGGAAGTATTCATTTTTTGTGCGTAATAAGGAGGCACTTCCTTGCGTGCGAAGATATAGCTGGTGGGTCCGAGCTGTCAGCGGCGGGACCATTTTTTTGCAAAATACAGAGGTCCTTTCGGTGGGTCCCAGATGTTAGGTGGAGGAATCATTTTTTGCGCGTAATAAGGAGGCATTTCCTTGCATGCGGCCGTGGACCCAGCTATCAGCATCTCCATGTACAGTCCACTTCAGATGCATGTCGGTCATTAACCACGTTGACCACGCTGCGCCGAAAGCACCAGGACGGTGGACGACGGCGAGGCCTAGGAAGGGAACGACACAGAGCCAGGGAAGACTCTGCAGTTGTTTCCCATGTGGAGGGGAGTATGAGGGTTTACTGGTTCGTCTGCCGTTGTCGGAGAATAAGAGCGGATGTGGGTGAGTAGAGGGATGGCTAGGCCATCGATGGGAGTACGGTGGGGCAGTGAGGCCTGCGCGGCAGCATAGCCGGCCACGGGAGGAGGGAGCATGCAGTCTCGTTGGCGTTTGTTTGAGTGACTGGAGCAGGAAGAGCAGATATTGAAGAAGCACGACGGCTGTTGGGTGGACATCCAATAGTCACTGCTTGTGCGTCAACCTTTTTTTAGGAAAGCCTCAAATCTGTGGAAAACATCATACACCCCATCTACCATTATTTCTAATAATTTACAGCCCATTTGCTAATTCTTAAGGTTTTTTTGGGCCCATATTCTTTTCGTTAGCATTACAGCCATATTGTGGCCAAGGTTAAAAAATTATACGAAATTTTGCATATTTCGGTGCGGTCCGAACTATTTTTTATCCCAGAATTTCTAGTCACATTCAAACTGATTTTAAAAATAAATGTATATCACTATAAAATCCAACAAATTGTCCACGCATAAAAATCAATGCAATTTAAAATCTCGAAATGAAAAAGAGAAATTTGAAACTAATTGTCGGTTTGATGTGTTTTAAAAATGTACAACCCATTTCTCATTGTTGATACGCCATTTTCTCGGCGAGCTAAATGAAGCTCTCCTCGTCTTTAAAGATTTGCAGCAGAACATGCCTGACAAAGCGACTTACTTGACAAATCACAAAACAACTGGGCTAGCCATTTTCAGAAAGAAAGAAAAAAACTACTAGGCTGGTCTGTGGTAAACATAAAAAAAGGTTGTCTAGATAGGCCAGAGTGTCCCGCACAGCCCAGTTGACACCCTGCTTCTATCTCAAAACCAAATTAGATAAATGTCACTTCAATTATGGCGACTTATAAGAATGCCACTACAATTTCCAAACTTTGAAAAATGCTACTGCAATTTTTGCACACTTCAAAAAACGCCACTGCAATTTTTGCAAACTTTAAAAAACGCCACTGGAAATGGCATGAAATGGCATATTTCAAAGTTTAGAAATTGCAGTGGCATTTCTCAGAATCCCCAGATATGGAGTGGCATTTATCAAATTAACCCAAAACAAAAATAACTGGGTGAGCTGCTGGGTCCCTGGTGTCAGCCGCTCGTTGTGCAATTCTCTCGTTTATTGACTACGTTGACAATGGCATGGGACCCAGATGTCAGAAATCCTTTAGGAGGATCCATTTTTTATTGGCTTGAAATAAGGAGGCACTTGCTTGCGTACTGCCATGACCTTAGTGGGTCCCTGCTGTCATCCTCTCCATGTACAATCATCTCTTGATTGTGTACGCGTCAATCTGGTAGGCCCACAAGTCAGCCTCTAAACCTGTGGTGGAAAAATATAACCCATTTAAAAAAATAACAGCCCATTCCATATATTCAAACGGAAAGTTCAACGTTCAAAGCAAAGTAACAGGTCTGATTCAGATATAGAGTATTGAACTTCCACGTTGACAACCATCATAGCCAAGTTAACTATCTACTCCCACTAATACTCTAGTAGTGTACAAGTACTAACTTACTCTTAGCTAACTAGACGATGCCGACCGCCATCTGCGGTACACACTAAACACCGGCACCGGCGTCCTCCACCTCACCTCGGACTTGCCAGAGGTGCGATAGGGCACGTTGCTCGCACACGTTGGCCCTTTCCATGCCGGCGTGGTCCGCCGAAGCTTCGGCTTCTAAGAGTGAAACCCACTTGACGAGCTTGTAGTAAAATTCAGCGCCGCGAACGCGTGCATGCCCGACAGCTTCCAGGGCTACTGGCCGGGCACCAGCCTCCATGTAGTCGGCCCAGTTGCGGGTGCTCTACTCGCGACAGAGTGTCGATGCGCTGCTGCTCCATGTCCCGCTAGCGGCGC
This sequence comes from Triticum aestivum, assembly GCF_018294505.1. Lineage (NCBI taxonomy): Eukaryota > Viridiplantae > Streptophyta > Magnoliopsida > Poales > Poaceae > Triticum > Triticum aestivum. The sequence continues at coordinate 406,108,909 of NC_057812.1, forward strand.
AAATCGGTGATACACTACTCCTCTGCCAGGCGGTCGCGCTCCAACAACTCCTCATACTCTGCATTGCCATCTAAAGACCGATAGAATGCCTCCTCCCCCCGTCTGCCTTCTAGTGAAAAGCCGAACACTAGTTCCGGCAGTGACCGCCTCCAGCGTCGCCTATCGCCGACGGGCGGGGGCATGGCGGACGTGGAGAGAGCGAGGATAAGTGGAGAGTGACGTCGAGCTGGTGGGGGCTTATGACGATAGGGCGAGTTGGGTGATGGTGCCACTGGAGAAGCCCGGGAAATAGTAATTATAGGCGGAAGGTAGGCGAACCAGCGTGTCGCGAGAAATGTGACGGTCATCGGAATTCAATGCATAAGCAGGTATGTCTTAGCGCGCCAGCTTGCCGTGGAAAACTAGAAAAACTAAAATTATGACTGTGTCGTCCCGTCCCGTCAGTGGTGCGTCCCATCCGTGCTGGGTCGCACGCCGGCATGACGGTCAAACGAGTGCACTCGAATCATCCAGATGAGGTACTCCCTCCTTGTCAAAAATGATTCCACCACTCATCATCTACCTTGGTTGGTGAGATTTTTGAATTAAGCCCTGCAAACCGGAAAGGAGGTAGTACGTGTGTGATCCGCTATTTATTCATGTAGGATCGAGTAGGTCGTTTTTTGAATTGAGCCCTGCAAACCGGAAAGGAGGTAGTACGTGCGTGTTCTTTATCTGTGTAGGATCGAGTAGGTCAGATAGTGTATGTGTAGGATCGAGTAGGTAGGATGGTGTACATGTATGATCGCATTAGCTGATGAACGTTCGCTGGGAGATAGAGCATTTGCGAATATTTTTGCTGGCAGTTTCTTCAGATTCACATGGCATTTTCTTCAGAGCAGCTTGTCAGTTTCTTCAGAGGTAGGCATTTTTATTCAAAAAACTTCCACTTCGGATCTTGCATCACAACTAAAACTGCTAGGAGCGCATTAGTAGGCTAGCTAGTGATCGGTCGGTAACTTGTAAACACTGGGCGAACAGAAATAAGGAACTGTTAGTAACTTGTAAACACTGAGAACACAGAAATAAGGATCATGTTGTTCACAGCAGTAAGAGTCGATCCATTCGAAATGTTCACATGAGACTCATAGGCCTGGCATTGTAATATGTTCACATTAGTAGCCCAAATTCAAAACCAACTAGTATGATTCCCATACATAAGATCAACATGTTAATGCATCTCAATGATTCAAGCAAAGATCTAGAAAAAACATCTGTTCTTCCTACTAACATGGATGCTTCTCTTGGCCAACATTCAGTACAGAGTGAAAGACAAATTTGTTTGTTAAGTCTACAATTCCTCTTGCAAACATAACTAGTTTCACCAACAGTTGGAACCATGAGAATGAACCACAGATGATGGAGGAACATCCACTGCAATATGATTTGGTCTTCTCTCGATCACACGGCGAGATTATTTTTGGAATACAAACTTTAACTTAGGCAAAATGATGCCCATTGTATAATCAGACCAAAGCAATGAAGCACCTAGTGTTGGCCAATAAATAGTACAATACTACTTTTCTGTAGTCCATGAAGTGACTATCCAATCTTTTTGTGTCTATTTTCAAATGGCACTGCATGCAGTGACTATACTATTCTCTTGTGCAGTTCAACCAAAATTGCAGTCAATTTGTTTGCCAAATAGCAACAGGCAGACATCTCTATCTGCACAAATATCAAGCAGCTAGTAAACATATACTCCACCTTGTATTTTCGGTTTAAACACGTCTCTTCCGCTTAGCATCTATCATGTTTTGCACTGGACAATTTGATACAGTCATGTTTTGCCCTGGACAATTTCATACTGAATTGATTGGTTCAGAGCAGAAATATAGCACCTATTCTTCATTAGACCAAGGATATCCATGTTCGCATTGATGGAAGAGGTGAAATCGACACAACCGAAATTGAGCATCCAATCATTGAATCATGTCATGTACCTCCAATGTAGGTCCAACCTACCAATAAATTCACATGCAAACCACTAGTATTACTATCTAATGATAGTACGAAAAGAGTAGAAAGATAGTAGCAAACCATGTATCTTCATAACGAACAACTCATAGTGGCACCAATTGGATATAAAGGTTTGGAAGAAAACATGCTCCTAATGTTGAACCATTTGGACTTTTGTGCAGTTCCACTAAAATCGAGCATCCCTATTTGCATAGATATTGAAAGTGTGATTACTATAGAAGTGGCACTAGTTGAAGCATAGACTCACAAATATAAGCATTCCAATTTCTTAATGGGAAAAGGTAGCAAGACTATTTCTAACCACCTGTTTGAAGGAATAAATAAGGCAACAACGGCTGATGTCAGGAAGGCATACATAGTTTTTTCTTAAAAATTGAGCCATTCCTGACATTTCCTCTTCTTTTAAGCATATTTTGTGCAGTTCAACTAAAATAAAATGCCATCACCGCCTTAACAATTCAGTGACACTGTACAAAAGGAAATGACTTAACATTACATCATGATGTCAGGTATGTAGTTGACAGGCATTAGAGACAAACATACAGACCTCCTCCGATAACATAATCAACATTAATTTTAACAAAGGTGTGACTAGCTTTACCGGGATAATTTGAGTGAACTCTACACCCTCTGTTCCTTAATATAAGACGTTTTCACAGTTCAATTGAAAGTACCCAAACGTCTAGTATTTAGAAAAACGGGTAGTAGTTTTCTTGATCACATATCTGGGAAAGCTTGCCACACTTTATATATGTCCATACGCTAATGCAACACCATTCGAATAGTACAAATATACACTAATCTAGTGGCTAGTGCAACACACTACTAGGGAAAACTCTAGTAGTAGCACTTGAAATATGCATAGCAGTAGCGTTGGGTCCAGCGCTACTGCTAGCGCGCTACTTCTAAGTTGTAGCAGTAGCGCTGGTATAGGCAGCGCTACTCCTAAGTATTGTTAGGAGTAGCACTTGTTCATATGAAGCGTTGCTGCTAAGCCAGCGCTACTGCTAGGTGCTCTCCAGTGCTACTGCTAATGTTCCTGCTTTTGCCGACCCTCATCGCCTACGTATTTGTGGTGTATTTATACAGGCTCTATACAATAGTTTCATCAGATCATACTAAACATACACTATTCTCATCATATCATAGACAAACAGTAGTATCATCATACCATCATCATCATCATCATTCAACACAAATATCATCACATCTCGAAAATAGCGATACACAAGTGAGATAATGTCATGTCTCAAATAAGTGCAACTGCATGGTCATGGCACACACACAAGTTTCATCATCTCTATCTAAACCATGATGTAGAAGAGAAGTGCGATCAGCACGAGCAAGAGCGCGACTATGTAGTACCGGCGGTCCCGCCCCTACTCATGCTGGAGTGTCCACCTCAAGTAACTACTTTCCGCTTCGGCTCTAATGTCGAACCCACTATGGCTAGCATCCGAGTACCTGTGCACCTGGGCCTGAGAGGCTGCCCAGTGGTCATAGACTCCTGGAACCCTCCCAACGTACACGACGTAGTAGCCCTTCGCCATCTCTGATCTATGTACCTGCATCGTGAGTTGGTGAATTGAACGATAATATGCAACATAACGTACTTAAGAAAACAAAGAGGTAACCGGGAGCAAAATACAAGCAACCAATAGTAAACATAAATGAAAAAGTTCCTCATACCCAAACTAAATAACTAGAGCGATCTACGCTAGTTTAGGACCATGGTTTAGTTACATCACATAGTTTCCCCGTGCATAAATTCAAAGTTCTGCCATAGAAAGACAGTAGTGACACATTGTCATCAACAATCAGTCCTCCATGTCAGCGGTCCAATCTTCATAGTCAGGGAGGAAGCACGCGAGCTTCTTGAAAGGCCTCAGGTCCAGACACTGAGCGAGTAGCAGTGCTCAGACATCTTCCCGCATGATTGGCCCATGGTAGAACATCCCTGTTGGTTCGAGGGCCTGCTTCAGAATCACTTGGGAAAGTTCACACTGTACGTGATAAAACTCAGCTCTGATTCGATGATCTGGTGTCCTTCCTATGCTTGTGGCCCAGCTGACAATCTCGGCATCGTTGGTAGTAGGTGACATGCGAAGGCGTTGATCATCCCTTCTGTACTCGAGCAGGTGATGCATAAGGTAGAATCCATCAGCCATACTGGTGTGCGGTTACTGGATGCAGCAGAAGTCGGTCTTATGACCGAAAGCCAACCCGTGATTCCTGTACTTTTTCACCTTGATATATCCACCAGACAGACTGAGGGTTAACAGGGCACTATCAAGAACACTCTTTATGTGCTTGTAATCCTTTTTCCTGAGGTTCTTCGATGAGTCCAAGTGCATCGCATGGGAGTATTCCGGGCCAGAACAATGAGGACGCCCCCCCCCCCCCCGCTACGCAAATTAAGTACACCTCAAATTAGCCTCCATGCTTACAAAGGAATGATTAACACTTACGACAGGATATGTGCGGATGACTTACGTGGGATGATAAGGCAAGAGAATCACTTCCTTGTTGAAAGTGCGTTATATCGACTAGAGGGGGGGTGAATAGGCGATTTTTATGAAAGTCTTCAAAACATGGAAGTTTCGAAGACAAACGATAGAAATAAACCTATTACCATGCAGCGGAAGGTAGACTACACTAGGCAAACCATAGTCAATTATTCAATGAAGTGAAAGCACAATGACTAATAGCAGCTAGGTAGTAAGCATCAGGTAGGAAGATATTATGAAGCCAATCAGAACAAGCAGTCACTCAGTGAAGACAAGAGATAGTGCAATCATACAATGACTTCACAAGGACCAACAATAAATAAAGGTAAGGGAAGGATGAAACCAGTGACTCGTTGAAGACAATGATTTGTTGGACCAGTTCCAGTTGCTGTGACAACTGTACGTCTAGTTAGGGCGGCTAGGTATTTAAACCTGAGGACACACAGTCCCGGACACCCAGTCCTGAACACGCAGCTCAGGACACCCAGTCCTCACCGTATTCCCCTTGAGCTAAGGTCACACAGACCTCGCCCAATCACTCTGGTAAGTCTTCAAGGTAGACTCCCAAACCTTCACAGACTTCGTTCACCGGCAATCCACAATGACTCTTGGATGCTCAGAACGCGACGCCTAACCGGCTGGAGGATTCACAGTCCTCAAGTGTAATAAGTCTTCAGATCACACAGACAGGAAGACTTAAGTGATGCCTAACACTCTTTGGCTCTGGGTGGTTAGGGCTTTATCCTCGCAAGGAATTCTCTCTCAAAGGCTTCGAGGTGGGTTGCTCTCAAACGACAAAAGCCGTACTCTAACTCTGAGCAGCCAACCATTTATGGTTGTAGGGGGTGGGCTATTTATAGCCACTAGGCAACCCGACCTGATTTGTCCGAAATGACCCTGGGTCACTAAGGAACTGACACGTGTTCCAACGGTCAGATTTCAAACACACACGGCAACTTTACTTGGGCTACAAGCAAAGCTGACTTGTCCGACTCTGGACAAGATTCGCTCTCATAGTCTTCACTCGAAGACATAGGTTTTGGTTAAGCATCACTTCAGTCATTCTGACTGGTTCTCTTGGACCCCACTTAACAGTACGGTGGTTCCTATGACTCAATAAAGAAGAAAAAGAACTACGAAAGATCTGAGTCTTCGAGCTCCATAGGCTTCATGCGATGTCTTCTCTTGTTATAGTCTTCAATGAGAATATCTTCATATACCACCTTTGACATCAATGTCTTCATACATTTTTAGGGGTCATCTCTGGTAGGAAAACCGAATCAATGAGGGACTTCTACCTGTGTTATCCTGCAATTCTCACAAACACATTAGTCCCTCAACTAGGTTTGTCGTCAATACTCCAAAACCAACTAGGGGTGGCACTAGATGCACTTACAATCTCCCCCTTTTTGGTGATTGATGACAAACTAGTTGAAGTTTTCAACGGGGAATATAATATGTGAAATTGTAAAGGATAAGGAATTGTCTTCATAAGTTGCAAGGGCTCCCCCTGAAGATGTGCATATAAGTAATTTGCTTTTGGAATGCAAATGCACATGGCAGGTTGTACTCGTGGAGATCCTCTTCAACTTATGATGACAATTCATTATGCATGTGAAGGTATGTGAAGATAATGACATGCATAATGGAAAATGGACGTCTGCAAAATGATCTAAGTGCGGAATTTATCGTCGCACATGCGGAATTTATCATCGCATCACAAAGTAGCAAATAAGTAGCAGACGACCATCGAGTTTAGGTGTTACAACTCAAAGAACCAAATGTATCAAAACGAGAGTTGTAAACACGAGGCAAAATATAAAGCAACCGCCCATGTGGACCCGCTTGAAGACTATCAAACTCATATGCTTCTCCCCCTTTTGTCAGTAAGGACCAAAAAGGTTTGAAGACATAGAGCATCTACTCGTTCCCAAGATGAGTAGGTGAAGCAGCAGGGTCGTCGGTGGTGTTCGGCGGTGCAGAAGAACTTGGAGCTGTGTCGAAGCGTGCTGAAGGATGGGGCGGTGAAGTAGCATCGTCTTCGTCCTCGATCACTCTGGCATTCACAGTTGCCGCAGAGGAAGAGAACTCAGAGTCTTCAAGAGATGGAGTTCGTCGCAGCACTGCCCTTCGAGGAGGTGTGGAGTCAAACTTGAAGCGTTCAGAGAAGCCATCCTCTTGAAGATCATCTTCAGAGCACATAAGCGTCAGCCCTTTCCATGTGCGTCGAGAGGTTTCATGGGCAACAAAGGCATTCTTGGTGGCAAGATTGCGAATGCGGTTGACATCCACCAAGAGGCTTTGCATTTGGCGCTTCAGCCAGTCATGATGCCTATCCTGTTTCTGATGAAGAGCCACCAGAAGCTCTCGGTCATTGAGAACACGAGATCGCTTCTTGGGTCGTTGGGCAATAGTGCTTTCGGTGGCTTCAGTAAGGGCACGATGAGGTGCACGTGTAGTTCCAGCCAGAGGATAAACACGGGTGACTGCTTCAACTCCTTCAATGTTCTGAGAGAAACTTTGATGCTCCGCATTCTGAAGACTAAGAGGCTCCTTGGCAGGCTCAGGATAAATGGCTTCAACGGACATATCCACATCAGGCAGAAAGATCCGATGATTGCGAGCAGATGGCTGATATGAGATAGCGGAGTGGAGTTTAATCAGCCGCATTATCCATGGAGCGTAGAACTTCAAGCCAAAAAGATCAGAGCCTGATGCAGCAAGTTGGCGGATGAAGAAGTCCTGTGCATTGAAGCATTTGCCATGAAGAATATAGAAGACCAAAGTCTTCATTGCACCTTCCAGCTTGGCATGTGGAGAATGTCCTTTGATGGGCCAGAGAGTTCGCCTTATGATGTGATAAATAGTCCTTGGCAGATACTCAAGGTCTTCAACAAAGAACTCCTTAGGATATGCAGCATCTTGTGGCAAGGGCTTCATCATACTGAGCATCTGACTCATGTTTGGTTCAGGCTTCTGAAAGATGCTCTCCATAGCTTCACTGTGAAGCTGACAGCCAGGTTCGTAGAGATCGCCAGGAGTGGGCAGACCAGTGAGCTCAATGATATCAAAGGCTTTGGCTTCGTGATGAACATTTCCTGTCATCCACTCCAGGACCCAAGTCTTCGGATCTCTGTTGTACCCACGGATGTGAAGTGTGGCATAGAATTGGAGCAGCAACTCTTCATTCCAGTGCTCTTGGTCGGTGACAAACGGCAACAATCCAACCTCTTTGAAGCAATCCAGAGCTTCTTCCAGACAGGGCAGACCAGCTATTGCTTCGGTGTCAAGACGCTTATGTGGGAAGATGCGACCTTGATTGTACAGAATGCAGGAGTAATAGCTTCGCTGCGGATAGCTCCAGAACCGATCAGAAGATATTCTTTCCCTTGAGTAGGGGTTCTTGGAGCTATTGAAGAAAGTGTTGTCTGCTTTGAAGCCATTGACATTGAAGGATCCAGGTGCTGATGCAGGACCTGGAAACCTGGACAACCTTGGAATTGGCTTCTGTACCTGAGGCCTATGCTCAACATGATAGTCAAACTGAGGACCAGCAGCAGGCGCAGGAACAGAAGCAGTAGCATCATTGGCTTCGCTGACTTCTGGTTCTTGGGTTGGTGTAGGCTCCACATTTGCTTCAGCCATGACAGCGTCAGTGGCTTCATTGTTTGGGTGGCAGCCTCAAGATTCTCAACCTCCACTTGATGAGCTGGAGGGTCGGTCACAGTCACGTTCTCCTCGAGAACAGCTTCTTGGTGAGACGGGGGTGTAGCAACTCTTGGGGTTTCTTCTTCATCGGCTGATGCAGCCGGAATGTCTTCAGCAGCTTTAGCTTCAGACTCGGAGACTGGAGGCCTTGGTCCTTTGCGAAGCCTGCGTAACGCTGGCGACGCCTGTGGAGTTGGAGTTGGCTGGGCCTCAAAGTCATCTTCCTCTTGTGCTTGTGGGTGATCAGCCCATGATGCATCCTGAGCAATTGGCGTTAGAGGACGACCAATGCTGATAAGTTCGCTGTGCGTAAGCACAGGCGATGATACATGTTGGTGCTCGATCTGAGGAAGAACTGCATCATCTTCAACATGGTCATGGTGACCAATGTCTTCAGCAGCGGTGGGATCAGCTGCTGGAAAGTCTTCAGCTTCATGAGCCTCTGTGGAAGCAGGCTCATGGACAGTCAGTTGGCGCTCTTGATGTTCAGCGTCAGGGCGAACCATGGAGATGGGTTCAACAATTAAGGGCTCTGTGGGAGCAGCCCGTTCCTTCTTGGTCTTCCGCTTCTTCTTGGAGGGAGCAGTAGCAGAGGCTTCAGGATGTTTCCTCTTTCTGGCTTCAGCCTCAGCAGTCCTCGTCTTCTTCAGTTCTGAAGCGGTTGACCTGGCCTTTGGCTTCGAGCCAGTCATGCTAGTTGGGAAGACAATGGGATCTGCTTCCTGCCTTGGTGCGTTGGGTTCGGCCACAGTGAGCTTCTTCTTCTGCTTAGCAGCCATCCTGGGATCAATGCCCGGACGCCCAAGGGCCTTGCGCTTCTCAGCCTCGTTGTAGCCTTGCACACACTTGTCAGCCAGGCTCTTCATGCGCTCACGAGAACCCTGAGCTTCTGCACGTTTCTTGAGAAAGGCTTCTTTGAGCTCGTGCAACATAATCTTGAAGTTTTTCACCTCTTGCACGCTGAGCTTGGCCATATGCTTCTTGAACTGAGCTTTCTCAAAGTCAATCTTTTGCTTCAGTTCAACAATGCGCTGGGCGATAGCTAATTCTGAAGCAATGGCGCCATGGAAGGCGACACTGAGGCCAATTGGAAGTTGCAGATCTTCGAAGCTGAGGTTGGGCATGTCAAACCACTCATCAATGAAGTTGTGGATGATTGCCACGTCAAAGAGAGGCAGATCATTGAAGATTTCTGCTTCTTCTTTGCTCTTGATCAGTTGCTCAAGAGCGTCATCTGCAAGATCTTCATCACTGGACAGATCGATGGCATCGTTGCGCAGAATAGCAGCAGCTGTCAGTTCTTGGCCGGTGTGTGGCAGAGGCATCTTGACTTTCTGGGGCTTGGAGATGCGTGACAAATCTTCAGACTGCACACTGTCTTCAGGAGGTGCAGTAGCCAGTGGCTTCGCCCGTGAGATTTTTGGTGCAGAGGCAGGCTTTGAAGCTTTAGGCTGCTTCAACTTCTTTGGCTTCGGCGCTGCAGGCGCTTCATCTGATTCAGCGTCATCTGCAGGCTCATTCACGGCTGTCCCTTGAACCACGATATGAGTGATGAGACCTTCCAAGTTGTAGAAGGGCCCAAGAAGATTGGGTTCAGCTTCGCGAGTGCCATCGGCACGGGGAGCAGAGGGACCAGGGTTGAAGTCTAATCCCAAAGACTTCTTGTTCTGCTTTGCCGAATTCTGGGCAAACTGGAAGTTGCGCTTGAACAGATTGTCGTCACGACACCATAGCAGTGACGATGGGTCAGCATCCGCAGGCTGTGGTCCACGGACCATGCAGGGATAGAAGCCTTGTTCAATGGCTTCATCTCTGGACCTGGGTTGAAGATTTTTGTAGAGGATGTCTCCCCATGGTCGCTTGATGGCATTCTTTTCAGCATATTCCTTTGTCACAAATCTGTACTTGAACCACTGTTCTGCCCAATATCGTCGAATCCATTGGATTCGTGTCTTGCGCTGATTGTAATCCTCTTCAGGATCTGTCTTGTACAGCTCTGAGAGGTCATCGGGCAGATCTCTTGATGTTTCTCCTCGACGCTTTCTGCCACCCTTCCTTGCTGATTTCTCTGCAGCCATGAACTTTAAACTGAATGGCTTCAATACGTTCAAAGGCTTCAAAGGCTTTCGCTTGCTGGACAAACAGGAACTGGCTTCGGGAGAATTTATGTGATACTGTAAGAATTCTGCAAATGAATGCAGACTATGAGAACCAAGGGATTCTCCCACGGACATGTACCTGTGACAGCATTAAGGTGCGAGGGAAGGGGAAGAGGTCATATGCATTCTCAGAAGATTTTGAAGATAAATCAGTTTAGAAGACATTGACCTCATCGTGCGAAGACATTCACTCATAGATAAGGAGTTGGTTCCAGATTTGTACGAATCCACGGATCAGTACAAGTGAGGAATCTAACTACTTTGTGAAGCATAAGTGAATATACTAGGCATATTATGAGATGCAGTATGAAATAGATCCAACTTGTGTGAACAGAAACTGCTTGTGGTAGAAAGTGACGAATCTATAGGATCAAAGGGGCCGTAAAAAGGAAGTTTTATTTACCACACGAAGAACTGCTAGACGGAGTGGAAGAGGAGGCCGAGCAGTCCGATCGTCCGTGCCCTAACTTGGCGACGGAGGACACCTACGGCGACGGCGGAGAAGACGATGTCCGCGGTCGGCGTGAAGACGGCGTCGGAGAGGTTGCGGCAGCTAAGCGCTTCGTCGCCGGCGTCGTCGAGGGCTAGCGGTGGCGCTAGGGTTCGTGCGAGAGTGGAAGAAGAGATAATGACTGTGGTGAGGCGTGTATTTATAGGGACAGGGGCGGCTCAGTGTTATTACACAGGTGCCCCTGGCGATTCACATCTGAGGAACACGTGGCCATCATGCAGCATGTCGGAGGTTGTTCCACGTCCCACGCACGCCTGGATTGTCGGGTGGTCGTTCCCACTTCTCCGGGTTTCAGGTGAAGGAATTAGCATTGAAAGCGGACTTAATGTTTGTCTCTGTATCTTCTGCTGACAAGGACGCAGAGAAGACATTTGACAGTTTCAAAAGAATGCATATGATTTGGAGAGATAGAGTTTGAGATAGAAAGCATAGAGAGGTTAGGGTCCGATCACATTCACTTAGTTCAAAAGATTCAACAAGAAGACATAGCTATAAGTGAATGCTGTAGAGGACAGAACACTAGTATATATATATAATCAACATAGTGAAGATAATCATGAAGACATGTTGAGATTGAAGCCAAACCAAATGTGAAGACATAGCAAATGTAACGCCATGAGTGAAACACTTCAAACAGAACATTTGGTGGTGGCGTTACCCACCGTATAGGAAGTATTAGACCCAGACACGGCGCACAATTATCGTGGCGCTCCGAAGTCAAATTCCTCATTAATGTATTCACACTTAGAATGCATGTCTTCATTGATTGAAGATATACTTTACTTCGTGTGTTGCACATCTAAGTCATCAATATGCATAAGTGTTAGGATGTGTGCCTGATCACAGGACATTTGAGGATTCCAAGATATTTAGCTCACACCGTAACTTGCAAAATCTCTTCTCATCCAAGGGCTTGGTGAAGATATCTGCCAATTGCTCTTCAGTGTTGACGTGTATGATATCAATGTCTTCCTTCACAACATGATCTCTGAGAAAGTGATGACGAATCTCAATGTGCTTTGTCTTCGAGTGCTGAACTGGGTTGTTGGCAATCTTGATGGCGCTTTCGTTGTCGCAGTAGAGTGGCACTTGCTTCAGATGAATGCCATAGTCTTTGAGTGTTTGCTTCATCCACAGAAGCTGAGCGCAGCAAGATCCAGCAGCAATGTATTCAGATTCAGCAGTGGAGAGAGATACACAGTTCTGCTTCTTTGAAGACCAACATACAAGTGATCGTCCCAGAAAATGACATGTGCCTGATGTAGACTTGCGATCCACCTTGTCACCAGCATAATCAGCATCCGAGAATCCAACCAGATCAAACTCTGAGCCCTTTGGATACCATAATCCTAGAGTTGGGGTGTGAGCCAAATATCGAAGAATTCGCTTCACAGCTAAGTGATGCGATTCCTTTGGTGCCGCTTGGAATCGAGCACACATGCAAACACTAAGCATAATATCTGGCCTAGATGCACATAGATAAAGTAAAGAACCAATCATGGAGCGGTATACCTTTTGATCGAACTCTTTACCATTGTCGTCGGGACCCAGATGATGTTTGGCTGGCATTGGCGTCGTGAAGCCTTTGCAGTCTTGCATACCGAACTTCTTCAGGCAATCTTTGAGATACTTCTCTTGAGATATGAAGATGCCGTTGCGTTGCTGTCGTATTTGAAGACCGAGGAAGAACTTCAGCTCTCCCATCATGGACATCTGATATTGCTCTTGCATCATATATCCAAACTCTTCACTGTATTTCTGATTGGTGCAGCCGAAGATAATGTCATCCACATATATTTGGCACACAAACAGTTCACCATCATATGTCTTCGTGAAGAGAGTGGGGTCGAGGGAACCAGGTGTGAAGCCTTTGCTCTTCAGGAAGTATTTGAGTGTGTCATACCAAGCCCGAGGGGCTTGTTTGAGGCCATACAGTGCCTTGTTGAGCTTGTATACCATGTCAGGATGTTTTGGATCTTCAAAGCCAGGCGGTTGTGCAACATACACTTCTTCTTCAATCTTGCCATTGAGAAAAGCGCTCTTCACATCCATTTGATATAGAAGTATGTTATGATGATTTGCATAGGCCAGCAGTATGCGTATGGCTTCAAGTCGAGCCACAGGAGCAAATGTTTCATCGAAGTCAATCCCTTCCACTTGAGTATATCCTTGAGCAACGAGACGAGCTTTGTTTCTGACAACTTGACCATGCTCATCTTGCTTGTTGCGGTATATCCATTTGGTGCCTATTATATTGTGCTTCCGAGGATCAGGACGCTTAACCAGTTCCCATACATTATTCAGCTCAAACTGTTGAAGCTCTTCTTGCATAGCTTGAATCCATTCAGGTTCCATGAAGGCTTCTTCAACTTTCTTGGGTTCTGTTATTGAGACGAATGCGAAGTGCCCACAGAAATTTGCTAGCTGTGTTGCCCTTGAACGAGTGAGCGGACCGGGTGCATTGATGCTATCAATTATTCTCTCAATCTGCACTTCATTGGCAACACGAGGATGTACAGGGCGAAGATTTTGCTCTTGCTGATCATTGTCATTGTTAGAGGATTGTCTTCAGGCTGAGCATTGTCTTCAGGTTGATCAGGTGCGGAGATGATAAGTTCCTCTTCAGGTTGAGCTTCAGAGGGTATGATTTCTCCAGTTCCCATAAGTTTGATTGATTCACTGGATGGAACTTCATCTAGCACATTTGGCAGGTGCTCTCTTTGTGAACCGTTAGTCTCATCGAACCGCACATCCACTGTTTCAACCACTTTATAATGAAAGAGATTGAAGACTCTATAGGAGTGTGAATCCTTTCCATATCCAAGCATAAAACCCTCATGTGCTTTTGGTGCAAATTTTGAAGTGTGATGTGGATCCTTGATCCAGCACCTGGTGCCAAATACTCTGAAGTAACTGACATTTGGCTTCTTGCCAGTAAGGAGCTCATAAGATGTCTTGTTCAGAAGCTTGTGAAGATAAACACGATTGATTGTATGGCATGCAGTATCAATGGCTTCAGGCCAGAATTTTCTTGGAGTCTTGTATTCATCAAGCATCGTTCGGGCCATCTCAATGAGTGTTCTGTTCTTGCGTTCGACGACGCCATTCTGCTGTGGCATGTACGGAGCTGAGAATTCATGTGTGATGCCCAAAGTATCAAGATATGTATCAAGGCCAGTGTTCTTGAATTCAGTGCCATTGTCACTTCTGATGTGCTTTATCTTGGCGCCATAGTTGTTCATTGCTCGATTGGCGAAGCGTCTGAAGACATCCTGCACTTCAGTCTTGTAGAGGATTATGTGCACCCAAGTATATCTAGAATAATCATCAACAATGACAAAGCCATAGAGACAAGCAGTAGTAGTAAGAGTTGAGTAATGAGTGGGACCGAAAAGATCCATGTGGAGCAGTTCGAAGGGTCGAGTTGTTGTCATGATTGTCTTCGAGGGATGTTTGGCCCTCGTCATCTTTCCTGCTTCACAGGCACCGCATAAGTGATCTTTCTTGAACTTTACGCCCTTGATGCCTATGACATACTTCTTCTTTGCAAGGGTGTGGAGGTTCCTCATGCCAGCATGCCCTAGCCTCCGATGCTAGAGCCAGAATTCTGAAGCTTTTGCCAGAAGACATACGGCAAGCTGTGGTCCTGCTGAGAAATCTACCACCTACAAATCATCCTTCCTATACCCTTCAAACACTAGAGACTTGTCAGATTCCATTAGAACAAGGCAACGATATTTTCCAAACATCACGATCATATTTAAATCACAAAGCATTGAGACGGACATTAAGTTGAAGCCAAGGGATTCAATAAGCATGACTTTATCCATGTGTTGATCCTTTGAGATTGCAACTCTACCAAGACCCAATACCTTACTTTTACCAGTGTCAGCAAATGTGATGTGACTCTTGTCGGATGGACGTAAGGTTGAGTCCATAAGAAGGCTTCTCTTGCCAGTCATGTGATTGGTACACCCACTATCAATAATCCATTCTAAAGCTGCCGGTGTTGTACCCTTGGCACCGCCTGCCATGAAGCAGTAGGTAGGAGCGGAGTAGTCCTTGTCATTTGCATCGGTGTCGGTGATGGAGTCATTGTCTTCAGTGTTGAAGATGGACTTGGCAACGTATGCTGTAGCCAAACTCGCAACGCCAGAATCGGACTCCTCCTCAGACTCCACCTCCGCCTCCTCAGAAGCGGACTCCTCCTCTAAATCCATTTCCTTGCCAACAAACGCACGTGCCTTGCCAGATGAGCTCTTCTTGTGTGATGAAGACTTTGAGGAGGACTTGGACGAAGACTTTGAGTATTTCTTCTTCTTCTTGTCATCAGAATCATACTCCTTGCTCTTCTTTTTCTTCTTGTTCTCAATGTCCCACTGCGGACACTCAGAGATGTAGTGGCCAGGTTTCTTGCACTTGTGGCATGTTTTCTTCTTGTAGTCATGAGCAGAAGCTTCATCATTCCTTGAGCTTGATCGTGAAGACTTTCTGAAGCCTTTCTTCTTGGTGAATTTTTGGAACTTCTTCACAAGCATAGCAAGCTCCTTTCCAATGTCTTCAGGATCATCAGAGCTGCTGTCAGATTCTTCTTCAGATGAGGAGACAGCTTTTGCCTTCAAGGCACGAGTTCGCCCATAGTTGGGACCGTAGATATCTCTTTTCTCAAAAAGCTGAAACTCATGTGTGTTGAGCCTCTCAAGTATGTCAGACGGATCGAGTGTCTTGAAATCAGGACGTTCTTGAATCATCAGGGCTAGGGTGTCAAACGAACTGTCAAGTGATCTCAGGAGTGTCTTGACGACTTCATGCTTGGTGATCTCAGTAGCGCCGAGGGCTTGAAGCTCATTTGTGATGTCAGTGAGTCGATCAAACGTGAGCTGGACATTCTCATTGTCATTTCTCTTGAA
Source organism: Triticum aestivum (assembly GCF_018294505.1). Taxonomy (NCBI): domain Eukaryota; kingdom Viridiplantae; phylum Streptophyta; class Magnoliopsida; order Poales; family Poaceae; genus Triticum; species Triticum aestivum. The sequence goes on from NC_057812.1 coordinate 406,124,723, forward strand.
GCGGTTGAAGAGGTTGCGAAGGACACTGATTCTCTGATCTCTCTGGGTTGAGACGCCTTCGTTGACCTTGGAGAGCCAGTCCCAGACTAGCTTAGATGTTTCCAAAGCACTCACGCGGCCATACTGTCCTTTGGTCAGATGACCACAGATGATATTCTTGGCAGTAGAGTCCAGTTGAACGAACTTCTTGACGTCAGCAGCAGTGACACCTTCTCCAGCCTTGGGAACGCCGTTCTTGACGACATACCATAGGTCGACGTCAATGGCTTCAAGATGCATGCGCATCTTATTCTTCCAGTAGGGATATTCAGTTCCATCGAAGACGGGGCATGCAGCGGAGACTTTAATTATCCCTGCAGTTGACATAACTAAAACTCCAGGTGGTTAAACCGAATCACACAGAACAAGGGAGTACCTTGCTCTGATACCAATTGAAAGTGCGTTATATTGACTAGAGGGGGGTGAATAGGCGATTTTTATGAAAGTCTTCAAAACGTGGAAGTTTCGAAGACAAACGATAGAAATAAACCTATTACCATGCAGCGGAAGGTAGACTACACTAGGCAAACCATAGTCAAGTATTCAATGAAGTGAAAGCACAATGACTAATAGCAGCTAGGTAGTAAGGATCAGGTAGGAAGATATTATGAAGCCAATCAGAACAAGCAGTCACTCAGTGAAGACAAGAGATAGTGCAATCATACAATGACTTCACAAGGACCAACAGTAAGTAAAGGGAAGGGAAGGATGAAACCAGTGACTCGTTGAAGACAATGATTTGTTGGACCAGTTCCAGTTGCTGTGACAACTGTACGTCTGGTTAGGGCGGCTAGGTATTTAAACCTGAGGACACACAGTCCCGGACACCCAGTCCTGAACACGCAGCTCAGGACACCCAGTCCTCACCGTATTCCCCTTGAGCTAAGGTCACACAGACCTCGCCCAATCACTCTGGTAAGTCTTCAAGGTAGACTCCCAAACCTTCACAGACTTCGTTCACCGGCGATCCACAATGACTCTTGGATGCTCAGAACGCGACGCCTAACCGGCTGGAGGATTCACAGTCCTCAAGTGTAATAAGTCTTCAGATCACACAGACAGGAAGACTTAAGTGATGCCTAACACTCTTTGGCTCTGGGTGGTTAGGGCTTTATCCTCGCAAGGAATTCTCTCTCAAAGGCTTTGAGGTGGGTTGCTCTCAAACGACAAAAGCCGTACTCTAACTCTGAGCAGCCAACCGTTTATGGTTGTAGGGGGTGGGCTATTTATAGCCACTAGGCAACCCGACCTGATTTGTCCGAAATGACCCTGGGTCACTAAGGAACTGACACGTGTTCCAACGGTCAGATTTCAAACACACACGCAACTTTACTTGGGCTACAAGCAAAGCTGACTTGTCCGACTCTGGACAAGATTCGCTCTCATAGTCTTCACTCGAAGACATAGGTTTTGGTTAAGCATCACTTCAGTCATTCTGACTGGTTCTCTTGGACCCCACTTAACAGTACGGTGGTTCCTATGACTCAATAAAGAAGAAAAAGAACTATGAAAGATCTGAGTCTTCGAGCTCCATAGGCTTCATGCGATGTCTTCTCTTGTCATAGTCTTCAATGAGAATATCTTCATATACCACCTTTGACATCAATATCTTCATACATTTTTAGGGGTCATCTCTGGTAGGAAAATCGAATCAATGAGGTACTTCTACCCGTGTTATCCTGCAATTCTCACAAACACATTAGTCCCTCAACTAGGTTTGTCGTCAATACTCCAAAACCAACTAGGGGTGGCACTAGATGCACTTACACCTGTCTTTATTAGCAATCATGAATTTGCCGAGGTACTTGCTCGCATAGTCACGGTGCTCATTGCAAACTGCCAAGAAGCTCTCGTGCATATAGAATGGCTCCGCGACACAGATATTGTCGTGGTGAGCGCACAGTAGATGCCAAGGGATGGCTAAAGAGAGGAGGAGGCTCGAGGGCACTGGTGGGCTCCAGAGGCAAGTCGGCATGAGCGAGCGCGGGACGCAAGACATACCCAGGTTCGGGGCTCTTCGGAGAGATAACACCCCTAGTCCTGCCGAGTGTGGTTTATATGTAATAGTACACGGTTGCTCCTAGAGCTGTATATTATGGAAGAGAGTCGGGGACTGCTAGCATCATGCGTGCGTGAGTGCTCTTGGCACTAGTAGCCGTGAAGCGTGGACAGATGTGGCCGTATGGGCCTTGTGGTCGTATGAGTGTGTTTGTGAGCATGGATGGATGGATGATGACTTTGTAGTGTGGCTTGCTATCTTGGTCAAGTCTATGCCTTCTTGGCCAAGGGAGTGACCTCCTCTCTAAGAAAGTGCCCCCCTAGGTCACTTTATACAATAGTGCCCTGGGACAAGTAGCACTGTACACGATGTCGCGTATGACGAGTGAACAATGTATGCTTTATCAGAAAAAGTGGTTGCGGTATGGCCGTCTTGTCGGTGTCGTGTCAGATGTGATGTCGCGGTTGACTTCGCGTAGCAGGCCGGCTGGAGCAGCCGGTCAGGGACCCGCCCGGGTGGCTGGGTTGAGGGACATGGCCGGGTTGAGCAACCCGGCCAAGTGCGAGCCGGATTTGCTGGCCCCGATGTTTTTGAAGCGTCATTCGCCGTCTTGGGCCTACCCGGGGGTCATCCCCCGGACAGTAGCCTCCGAGCCTTCGGGCAACTTGGAAAAGATGTGCGGAGGTTTTTAGCCGGCGTCGATGAAGCAGTAGATGTCGATGAAGAACCGCTGCGGACTGCAGCCGGCGCGGCTTGCTTCCGGTGGGGGTGCGTGAGCGCACCCACTGGGTGTAGCCTCCGAGCCTCCAGGCAACTTGGAAAAGTTGGTCGGAGGGTCTTCCTGTTGATGACGAATCCGACGGTGATGTCGAGGGTGCCGGGCACGGACACGGAGTTCGCCGGCTGGAAGGTGCGGGGGCCTTGCCAGACGCGGGCATGGAGTCCGCCGGCTGAGTGGGGGCGCGCGAGCGCACCCACTGGGTGTAGCCTCCGAGCCTCCAGAAAACTTGGAAAAGTTGCGCGGAGGGTCTTCATTGTTGATGACGAAGCCCACGGTGATGTCGATGGTGCCGGGCGCGGACACGGAGTCCGTCGGCTGGAAGGCACGGGGCCTTGCCGGACACGGACACGGAGTGCGCCGGCTGAGTGGGGGCGCGCGAGCGCGTGGTCTGCCGACTGAAACTATCCAGCGCGGACGCGGGGTCTGCCGACTGATGCTGTCGGGAGCGGACGCAGGGGTCCGCCGACTGACGCTGTTGCTAACAGCCGGTTGTGGGCTGCAGCCGACATGGCTTGCTTCTAGTGGGGGCGCGCCAACTCGCCCACTGGGTGTAGCCTCCGAGCCTCCGAGTGAGGAGGGGGGGTTCCCCATGGAAATGATCATGCAAAAAACAAAGTTAGCACACACAGATATATCAAATGTTTGCTTTTAGCATTGCAAGTTTATGCGGAGGGTGCCGACTCCGTTTCATCCAAGCCCCCTTCTATGTTTTTCATGCCCCCTCCGCTCTTTGGCTTGTGCTCTTGCTTGCCGGACAGCCGCTCTGCGGTCTATGGCTGAGAGTGGGCCAGTGAGTGGAGTGTACAGTAATCCAACTTTGGGAGCAGATTCGACCGAGCAGATACTCATAAAGGAAACGGCCGGGTCGCCCGAACCGTTTTTCTTCCCAGACATTTTTCGCGTGGGTGGCCTCCAACATTCTCTCTTGCTAGCCGGACAGTCGCTCTGCGGTCTATGACTAAGAGTGAGCCTTTGGTACCGCGCACGCTACTAAGCCGTCTGCGGGAACAAACGTCTTGCCCAAGCGGCCAACCTCCGGGCCAACTCTGGCTGGCGCCGGGGCGAATAGTAGTGCAACTGTAATAAATGCGGAGGAGGTCCCCGAGTGTCACTCGGGGTTATTCGCGTTTGCGCATGACGCGAAAGTATGCGGGCGAGGAGCTCACATTGATTTTTGGGTAGTCACGACGAAGGTTGTCGAAGACAGCCAGCGCGGCTTGGTGCTCGCGAAGCGCGCCAGCATACCCACTGGGTGTGGCCTTCGAGCCTCCGGGTGCTCGAAGGGGGTCCCGGCCGGTCGGGCCCGACCGGCCAGGCGGCGGAGCGGGATGCAGCCAAGCCGGCTTGGCACAGCCGGCCAGGCTTCGAGGCGGGCGAGACCATTGGCGAAGTGGTGCCACGGATGGATGGAGGCGTCTGGCAGCCTGCTTTTCTTTTTTTCTTTTGATCGGCCCGACTCTTTCTTCTAACTTTTCTTTCTTCATGGGTACCCGACCACTGGCTTCTCTTTCTTTCAAATGGCTGGACAGCCGCAGAGCAGGGTGCGGGCGGCGACCCAGAGCCGGACCCGGCCACGCGCGGGGTCGGACGTGGTCGGGCGAGCTGGCGTCCAGGACACTGGGGGTCGACGGGCGAGCCCTGCCGGCGGACAGTACGCGGGAGGGCCGGATAGCGGACGGAGATGGACCGTCGAGGTCGACGAAACGTGCGACTCGTCCGGGTGCGTGCGAAGGCGGCCAGGCGGAGCCAGACCACATGAAGCGCACCAACCCCTATGGTGGGCGCCAACTGTCGTGGTGGGCGCACGACAGATGCTAAGGGATGGCTAAAGAGAGGAGGAGGCTCGAGGGCACTAGTGGGCTCCAGAGGCAAGGTCGGCATGAGCGAGCGTGGGACGCAAGACATACCCAGGTTTGGGGCTCTCCGGAAAGATAACACCCCTAGTCCCGCCGAGTGTGGTTTATATGTTACAGTACAGGGTTGCTCCTAGAGCTGTATATTACGGAAGAGAGCCGGGGACTGCTAGCTTCATGCCTGTGTGAGCACAATTGTGTGCGTGAGTGCTCTTGGCACTAGTAGCCGTAAAGCGTGGACGGATGTGGCCGTATGGGCCTTGTGGCCGTATGAGTGTGTGTGTGTGTTAGCATGGATGGATGGATGCTGACTTTGTAGTGTGGATTGCTACCTTGGTCAAGTCTATGCCTTCTTGGCCAAGGGAGTGACCTCCTCTCCAAGAAAGTGCCTCCCCTGGGTCACTTTACACAATAGTGCCTAGGGACAAGTAGCACTGTATATGATGTCGTGTATGACGAGTGAATAGTGTATGCTTTATCAGCAAAAGTGGTTGTGGTATGGCCGTCTTGTCGGTGTCGTGTCAGATGTGATGTCGCGGTTGACTTCGCGTAGCAGGCCGGCTAGAGCAGCCGGTCAGGGACCCGGCCGGGCGGCCGGGTTGAGAAGTCCGACCGGGTTGAGGGACTTGGCCGGGTTGAGCAACCCGGCCAAGTGCGAGCCGGGTTTGCTGGCCCCGATGTTTTTGAAGCATCATTCGCCGTCTTGGGCGTACCCAGGGGTCATCCCCCCGACAGATATATTTGATGTTCTCGAACCTGATGAAGTAGTTCAGATGCAGCGCATACATGCGGATGAACTAGAAATCCAGCTTGGTTATGTGGAACATGTCGTAGATGTAGTCAAGTCGCAGGATGAACTTATTCGCGAGCCATCTCTCGACGTACAACCTCCCACCCGACACCTGAGCCGCGTAAAACGGGTATCCTTGTTTTCCCGCGACCAGAAGGCTTTTCTCTCTGGCCAGCACATCTTCATGGAGTCTCCTTAGATCATTGTTCAGTATGTGCTCTAGCGCTTTCACATGTAGGATCGGCTGGTCGGCAACATGGAAGCGCCGCGCACCTTCGACAGGTACTTTGTCTACCACCCGGGGCTCCAGAGGCTGTTGGCTGCTTGAAGCAGCTCTGGCTCCTTTAGGGCCTTTCTTGTCCGGTCTCCTCCTTTGCTTCTTGGCGGGTGGCGGTAGTGAGCCCACCATACCTTCCCTAACCACCACCCCCAGTGTCGCCGGGCTAATCAGTGGACAGCCTCAGGGGGTTGCTGGGTACAGGCGGCATCTAGAGGCGTCTCCTGCGAGGATCGCTTGAAGAGAGACATTTTGCATTCCGCCTTAGGACGTTCCGGCTCTGGCAAATCAGGCAGAATCAAGTCATCATCTCCGTGCTCATAGCCTGAGTCTTCGCCGTCCTGAGCCATCAATCCTCCATCATCATAGGCGGTATTGAAATACTTGTCTGGATCATCATCATCATCCTCCATGTCATCATCAACATTTGCATGTTTAACATCGGGGGCTACATCATATGGCACTAATGGAGGCTCTCCCTCGCGTCGTCCGCTATCACTCGCCACGACAGGTGCAGGTAATGTGGTAGGTGGGGTGGTGTTCATACCTTCTTGAGAAGGTGGCGTTGGCATGATACTGGGCGCCTCGAGACGAAGAAGAGACTTCGGCCAAGGCAAGAACCAGCTCTTGCATGTGCCAATCATCTTAGGGGTCTCGTTGTCATCGACTGGTACCGGATGAGGCAAATCCTCGAAGCTCGCAAAGACACTGGCCACGTTAAACTTGAAGACGCCATCGGGCATCTCTCGGTTCTGGAACATGCGGTCCTTTGGCTTCACGATCATTGCCTTTCCCACGGTCACCTTCTGGCCCTTGATGTCGTAGAGTAGGGTGCACGGGGTGTCGTCGGCCTACGGAGGAGACATGTCTGCAACGTCAAACATCCGAAAGGCAACTGAAACGGAAGACTATAAAAATGCTAGTGAAGAGGGTATGACACGTAATTACCATGAGGGCGTCGAACTCAGCCAGCGATGAAGGCCCACCGAGCATGCAAGAGATGGAGGTCGGGCTGCTATGAACAGGAGCAGGATCTTTTGCGGTTGCTTGAGAAGGTGTTGGTGCTTTGGTGTTCGCCGAATTGCTCCCGACAAAGCTGGGAATGGGAAAGTCCTCCGACCGTGCATTTGGATTGTTCTTCGTGAATTCGTAAAAGTGCCGGAATCAAGCTAACCACCATGTCAGTGACCGCCACACTGACGGCCTCGAGGAACTCTTCTTTGGTCTCAGCTTTGGTCTTATTGACCGCAATCGCGACCTTCTCGTCGATGCTCTGCTGAGTGACGACCGACCGTCTCTTCCTTCTTTCCTCTAGCTCCTCGGGGTAGCACGTCTTCCACGAGGCGCCATCTCCGATGCCATGCACACGTTCATAGGACGGTGGCTTGTCCACTGGGACCTTTTTCAGTATGTTCAGGGCTCGGTTGAATGGGGTGTCCAACTTGAGCCTCGCCGACGACTATGACGACTGATCGCTTTCGGCTGCCTTTTGGTGCTGCTCTTTTTGCAAAAGGAACGTGGATGGTTTACTAATGTGACAAAACTTGCAGTCGAATTGATTGGAAGCTAATATGATAATGTGGTAATATAACAATTACCAGAAGTCTCATAAACTCCCTCGTGTTCGGGTCCATGTAAAAGATCTTTTTTTCTTTGTCCCACTAGTACCGGGCCCTGATCCAGTCATGCTCCTGTGGGTCGGTGAACTCCGCCAAGGGGTCTGGGATTCCATGACTTTCACATTCGGCGTCCTCCTTGGCCCATACGGGCCTCTTCCCCTCGTAACCACGGCTTCTGAGGCGGTGGGGAGGCATGTTCCTGGCCTTGAGCGCCTTCAATTTTCTCCGATTTCCCCTTGACACTTTCCTTAGCGCAATTCTCTTTGAATTTTGCAAAGTCCTCTTTCGTTATTGACGGATTGTCTGCATGAATCTTGGACCAGGTTCATTCTTCGCAATCTTTTTTTCACCCGAACTTTCCAGGCGGACAAGTCATTGGTGAATGTCACCATCGCCTTGTCGTTTATCTTTGTCATGGCGATCTCTTCCCACAGATCTTCATATTCTTTTTCATTCTCGCCGGGGAACAAGAACTTATTGTGCAACTCCTTTATGAGCATGTTCTCCATATGTGGTATGAGCCTCAACCTCTCGTCGTTAATGTTGGCGGTTTCCCTGAGGATGCATCCAAGTTGATTGCCCCAGCACTTGCGCGCTTCCTCCGGCGCCATTGGCTCTAACTTCTTGGGGTGCATCTCCGTGACCACAATTTGTCCGATGCCAAGCTCGTTTCGTCTTCGTGTCCTCTTCTTCTTCGGTGCTTTACCGGCTACGACAACATCGTTGCCGGTCTCGGGGGTGGTGTCGGTGCCGTTGCTGGTGCTGGTGTCGGGGTTGGTTCCACAGCCGCCACCATGCAACCCCATCTGGTGTTCATCCAGGTATTCGAAATAGTGATTTGCTGTCTCGATGGGGTCTTCGAGGCGAGCACAACCACCCGTGACTTCGGTGTCGGTAGACATGTTTCCTATTCAACAATTGTAAATAAAAGATATAATGAAGAGAAAAAAGGGCCTATATTTGGTTGGAATTTTGATTCATTCCCCTTCCGACAAATCCCGGGTACTCCATATGTCCTAGTTTCTAGCACAAGTCATGCAGAAAATCATGAAAAGTTTTGGCATGACATTTGCTAAAAAGTGGACATATGGAGCGCCTGAAATTTGCCGGAACGGAAATGAATCAATATTCCGGCAAAACATAGGTCACTCGGATATTCTTCGACATTCAACCAACATTGCAAAATCATATAACATCAATGACATATTTAAAACAATACAGAGGCTAGCCAACTCGCTTGGAGAATGCTCCCTCGATCAGTTTCTTCGCTGGCCGTTGGATCTGGCCATCTAGAGTGTCTGAGCCGTGGGATCTTTACCTGCTGTTAAACCCGATTTCACTTCGCGGTCGTTTCTGCCGTCCAATGACTGATGGGCTCGCACCGCGTGTTTATTGGCTGGGTTGATCGATCTCGGGTGGAAAAGGCTTTCGCCCAATCCCCGCGCGCGCTCCCAATCCTGGTCGCGGAGTTGTTGCGCCAGAGCCCACACCCGCACCAACCCTAGCCGCCACACCTCTCCTTCCTCCCTCGCTCGACAGCGCTGCACCCCCTCCCTCCTTGCTGCTCGTCCGGATAGCCGCCAGCCGCGGCATCCCTTCTCCCCCTTCCTCCTCCTTCCTCCTTCCCGCTGGCGCCGACAGCGCGACCACGCCCTCCTCCGGTCCTTCCTCCCCCCCGCAGCCAGGAGTCGAGCCCTCGTCGCGAGGAAACCACGGAAGGAGGAGCTCAACCGGGCGTCACCGGCCGGAGAAGGAGGACAGTCGCGGATGCCTGCCAAGGAGGCGGATCGGCTCGCCTCCGTCGTCAATACAGCCGCCGCGCCACCACCCTCCTCTGCCAGTTCTTTCGGCGAGATCCACCGTCTCCTGAGGTCCTTATCCACCCCAGCTCGCGAGGAAGCCTCGGGAGGAGGCGAGCCCTCGTCGCGAGGAAGCCGCAGAAGGAGGAGCTCAACCGGGCGTCGCGGGCCAGAGAAGGAGGAGAGGCGCGAATGCCTGCCAGGGAGGCGGATCGGCTCGTCTCCGCGGCTGGAAAGGCTCGATGGTAAGTTTGGCCTGTTCTCATATCTCAGCGAGCCCTGCTGGGATTATTTGTAGACTTCCTTGCTGAACCCTACAGGGAGCAAACACATTCCCAGTTTGCTTCCAGAGGATAAGGCACGGGAAGAGGTGAACCTGCTTGCTCTTCACTGACTCCTAAATAAATATCTATTCTGTAATATTTTGTTATATCTCTGCTCAGTTACAATTACAACATGGGGTTTCAAGTGTCTATTACTGTGGAACACCAATATCCGTGCATTTTAGTTATGACTAAGTGCCACACGAATGAATGTGAATGTCTGTTCAGGTAATAAGTATCACGATTAGCAATTTCGGTTTGTCCCCATAGTCTATGTTTATCCCATGTCCTTTCAGCACCTTCTGTTATTTTCCTGCATTTTTCTTCCCTTCTGCTGCAGATTAAGTGACTGAAAGCAAACGAATAATTATTCTGGACTATTCAGATTATCAAGTACAGTATACTGCAGCACATCAGCTTCTTAAATTTCTGTTGCAACCTAGCATATACCAGCATAAAAAAGTTTCTTTTTCTCATCATGTATATTATGTTCCTCTAAATCACGTGTACCATTTTCAGGTATTAATAGCTATGTTTTTAAAAGCGTCCCTAAGGCGACACCTAGGCGTCGAAGCGCTCCCCCTCCGCTTTGGAAAATCGACCGCTTTGGGCGCCTAGGCGTCCAAAGCGCCCGCCTAGGCGTCGCCTAGGCGCCAAAGCGCCCCCCCTCCCTAAGGCGGTAAGGCGTCGCCTTAAAAACATAGATTAATAGTGCAGTACTACATTAAGGCAATATGTTAGCATATTAGGTACTACTATTCTTTGCTCTCTAATTTGTGAGCGCTTATGGTTTTGCTGCAGTAAAGACTCGGCATCTATTCGTCTTGGTACAAACTAATGTTCTAATAAGGTAATAATAATAAGATGTTGCAGAGATTAACACAATGTTTTCCTGCAGTTTTTTTCACCTAAAATCGTCCTTCAACACAATGATTTTATTGTGTTAATGTCTTTCAAATCTCAACTTTGTACATGCAGTGTCCATCTTGGTTCTGGTGAATTGATTTGGGGAACTCTTGAAATCTGTTTCTTGTATATTGGCCATGATAACTCTTCACCTGACATTCTACAATGGCTTCCAGCCAGGTAATTAGTTCACATGGGCTGCCATTTCCCATCCCTTCCTACTTTAATACATATGTTTAGGCCACTTGATTGCTTATTCTAGGTATGTTAGTTTGTGTATCATTCATGCCATGGTACTTTTTGTTGCTCTATGTGGTAGGTTACTTAGAATAGTATAGTTAAATGCAGAAAAAATATAATCAGGTTGGGAAAAGTGGAAACTATCCATTGATTAAGGAACTAACTAATTAGTCTTATGATGCATTTTCGCGTACCATGCTGCATTAGTTTTTGGCCGAAACTTCTTGCCTAGATATGGCCATTTTACTTTTGCTACACCATGGTTAGTTAGCTGAGCTATTTAAATACAATTTCAGGGTTTTCTTGTTGCTGCTATTCCTCGTGGATATTCAAGAGGCAACTTGGCACCTAATGTCAACATCATGCTTATTGGTGACGAGTGAAATGAAAGAAGGCTGCAATGGAATTTGGATTAGGTATGTTTCTCCCTCTTCTCAACTCTCTCAATCTTCATCCCAATTCCCGCCGATAGTGATTGATATGGGTCTGTAGCTACGTTCAAATATTTTCTTCCTTTCATTAAGCAACTTCCCTCGAAAAATAATGTTTCATCGTTGAGCCTCTTACAGACTACAATACCTATTACAGACTACAGACCACAGCTTACCTGTAACTCCAAGTCCTATCACAATCTTGGTGGAATCTGAAAGACATAACGCATATGCACCAATAGACCAAAAAATCCTCTCTATTATAAAATAAAAGAATTAACAACTTATAGTACGCAGAAAATAGTGGTATTAGTTGAAACACCATTGTAAAGAGCAATTTCAGTTTATTGAAGATTCTGTCCCCTGTGGTAGGCTTTCTTTGCAAATTCTTTAGCTTAATTGATGTGTACTCATTGTAATTTTCAGTAGCAAGTGCATCACGTATTTGGTTAATGCACTGTTTTTTATTTTCCATCCATAATGATATTTGAAGACAAGGAATTAGTATGTTATGCTTTTGGGGGTTCAAACACTTGGATAAGATTAAACACATGTGCTAAATTGGCAGTCCTTCATCCAAATTTTCTTGATAATGATACACCATTTGGCGACAAGTTCTCTACAAAACTGGTATTTTTATGACACATGGTCGTGTAGCTGTGATCAGAAAACGAGTTAAGATATAGTGGGAAAGGGACCAGAAATGTGGTCTGTATGACCGAAAACATCCTAAACAAGTGAACATATGGTTGTTTATTATTTATTATTTTGCTCTGTTAACTATCTGAACTCTTCTGACGGCCATTTGTTCTCTATTGTATTTCTTTAGAAGTTTCTCCATGATGGCCTTTTCCACCTAGAAAGAGCATCAAGGCCGTTGACCCCGTTTTTGTTCTATAGGCATTTGTTCTTCAAATGAGGCTCCAACCTGAGCAAGGGCATGGTTTGCAGATGATGTATCTGCTTTATGTGTGTCAGAAGAGCCCTCCGACGCCCAGCCGTCGGTGTCTCTTCCCGAAGAAGGATCATGGTTCCCCACCTCTCTACAACTCATATTAAAATTTTGGTATATTCTTTTCTTACTTTATAGCAAAAGAGCCCGTTGCAACCGTTGCAACGGGGTAATAAGATTATGTTTCGCCACTTATCACAATTGCTCCATCTCGTCATTGTCATCAACCTATTCATCCTCCTGCCCTTTTGGAAGTTTCCTTTCGCCCTTTTGCAACTTTTATTATGTACACGGCCTTGTGGTTTCCATCATCATACTGAGCAAATGCCAGTTAGAAAGGAGAGGTGAATGTGAAGGCCTACTCTGAGTGCCATCTTAATAACTGGAGCCTCGATCTGTTTTACTTTCCTTGTCAGCAAAATTAATGATTTTGATTTGCTTGTATCTGGGTTATATAACCAAATGCTCCTCTTGAAGCTAGTGTTCACATCCCTTGATGGTAATCATTATAACTGCAATAGAAGGCTGTGATGTTGCATCGTATATATTTGGGTGGGATCATGCACATGGAAAAATTTGGTACCAACGATGGTGAAGGGTAAGAAAGATGTAGGTTACCTAAAAATATATTCAACTTGAAAAATGGTACTCGCTCTTTAAAGAAATATAAGAGTGCTTCAATTATTTACAGAGGGAGTACGTGTCAAATACTGTATGGTCGGTAGAAAGCATCTACCTAGCTTTTGCGACATCCGTTACTGCAGGTGTTGTTGCAGCCAGTTGGTCAGCAGGCAAGGGCATGTACATCAGCTTGAGCTCTAAGCAAAGAAGATATGTGAGGGACCGATTCAACGGGGATGACCGTGTCTGCCTCCCATCGAGACAACTGCTTCTCCTGTGAGCTCCCACTCGAGGGAAGCGAGGCATGTGGAGCCAGCTTGGTTCTCAACATCGGCAAGCTCCCCATCTCGTTGTAAACTTGTAGACTAATCAATGCCAAATCACAAGTATGTTTAGGGCGATCAAAAGTTGCCGTAGTAGTACTTCTTGTGTCGGTCTCTCCATGGAGTGCATATACGTATAAATGGTATAATCAATCACAAGATGACCAACTCCCCTATGCTAATATGTGCATACGATGTGATCATCGAGGGTCCTTTATACCATTGATGATTGATTGATGGAAGCAATGGCTGATGCGATCAATATAGTGGTACTAATGTGCTCGTTCGAAAACGTGTTGCATGGCGTCTAGATCCATGCGTCCACATGCTAGGGCTGCCGCTGAAGGCGACGACAAGCGGCCCTAGCGACAAATTTGCTGAGGCGAGCCTATTTTTTAAGAAGCGTGTTGGTTCTGATATTTTTGTACATGTGTATATCTAGTCCTATGTCCACGTTCAACAGATTCAGATGGAATATCAAAGGGAGATGAGCGAAAAAACCGCGTGTATTGTCTGTGCCTGACTCGGACCAATGCGACGTAAAACATTAGGCCGACGAAAGGATTTTTCAGGTATGTATGTATATTTAAAATTTATACACATTTTCAGGTTTTTTTTTCATATATAACATGTTATATTTTGAGTTAGTGTTTGATAGATAAATATTTTGAAGACCATTTTAATCCGTGGGACGTAAAAAATTAGGCGGGCTAAAGGATTTTTCAGGTATGTATGTATATTTAAAATTTATACACATTTTCAGTTTTTTTTTTCATATATAACATGTTATATTTTGAGTTAGTGTTTGATAGATAAATATTTTGAAGACCATTTTAATCCGTGGGACGTAAAAAATTAGGCCGGCGAAAGGATTTTTCGTATGTATATTTAAAATTTATACACATTTTTCTTAGTTTTTTTTTCATATATAAGATGTTACTTTTTGAGTTAGTGTTTGAAAGATAAATATTTTGAAGACCAGTTTAATCTGTCAGAAAAAAGAAAAATTAAACAGGAAAAAGGTGAAAAAAGTTGAGAGGGCAGGGGATCGAACCTGCGTCTCCCCGGTAGAAGACCCACGCTCTAGCCAACGCAATACCTGAATCCTTCTTTTGCATTAGAGACAACCAACTAAATAAACCAGAGACCACTGCCGCGACTTGTGAAAGAAAACTGAATCGTTTTTCCTACTTATAGGTGGCATTGGTGGGTAATATTTAGCAACTTTAGGGGCAAATTATATGACGTACCACCAGAAGCAATATCTGCTTTATTATTAAAAAAAAAATTAGGGGAGATTTCCTGTGAACAAAAAGTTGGAACCTATTCTTAATTTCCCATAGTGGTTTTGATGGTATTTGGTCAGTGTGTTCCTGGCTGGAATTGCATGTATATCTTACAGATTTACATTGCAACAATTAATAAGGAGAATAGAAGCATTTGCATCCTCTAATACTTTGCGTGCCATGCTTAGCGAGAATTCAAAATAGTGACCTTTGGATATCAATTATGGGTTTGTAATTTCGTGCCAGGACCTAAAAGAATTTTTGTCTCATGCTTCGACTATCATATCTATTTTCTCTATAAATTCTAGACATCCAGTTCAGATTATGATCTTTGCATGCCCTTTTTTTGTATCTTCTGAAATTGGCCAACATTACAAAAAAGAGCCACATGTTTTAGAAATTGAATCACCATGACAACTTTTCAGGTTATGGTTCTTTAGCCATTTAATGCAGTATCAATGGTTCAGTGTGCTTCATGAAATGAAACATAATGTATAGCTCAGCAATTTTGAGACTTACCCGCATATTTTTGCTTCACCCGTCACCACAGAGGTCTTACCTCACCTTGACCATGGAGCCACTAGGAGTATGATCAATATATGATCATTCTTAGAGTTGAAATCAATTGCTTCCTTCATCAAGTGATTCATAGTAAACCAGTGAACATGAATTTTATGTGTATATATTACTTCTTTGTTTGCCATTTATTTTGTTAAAAATATTTATATGACATTTTTCAAAGAGCTTAAGGTTAGAGATGTGGTGCTGTATGAGGCTATTGTTAGGATGGAAGATAAATTAATGTTAAAATATTTTTGATTTCCTTTATTCCGTAAACGGCAATACAAGATATGTTTGGGCCACATGATTCTATTCCAAAAATTTAAACAACTTGGCAATTAACAACACATCAAATGTTATGTATTGAAAATTTGAAATGGATCACTTTGTCAGGTTGGGTTTTAGTAGGTCATAATGGTTTTATTCTATGACAAGCTTAATTTGTTTATAATGTAACCAGTTCAAGGATTGACGAGTTTTTGAGCCCTATGACCTTTGTACACTCAGGTTCGGCTGTGTTCTTTGTGAAGTATACGTCATGCAAGGCTCATGTGCGTTGCACTTTTTTCACTTTCCAAGCTACAGTCTATACTCCCTCTGTAAACTATTATACTCCAAGCTACAATCTTTAGTGATCTGAACGGTCTTATATAAATTACAAAGGGAGTACTTGAAAGGATATTCTTTGTATGTTATTTGATTCCATCAGCCGTACAACCTAAATTAGCAATTAGGTATCTACACAGTGCAGTGGAACCATTGTGCTTGCTGTATTTTTATTTTAGCGTTGAAATGTTCTTCTTAGTTTGTTCTGTACTGAGAAATTTTTTTGTTTTCCGGCCATTGTTTACTAAATCATATAAACATATTACCTTATATGGCCTTTGAAGTTTCCGTTTTATAAAGAGCTTTGCACTGATCAACTTGAGTATGGTATGGTTTATTCTTTTGTGTTGCAGCTATTCCAGAGAAGTTTAGAGCTCCACAACCTTAGCAGAGATAAAACAATCAATCAGCTGAGATGCATCACATGATCTTTTTCTCTTGACTTTGATGGGTATTGAACCCATAGATTAGCTTATCAATGGAACTCTTATCAGCGTTGAGAAGGTGGCACAAAATCTCATTCACAGGGCGATCAGCTAAGAAGCATCGGGAAGGACTTTTAGGATGGTACATCGGTCAAATGCATCCTAGGATAGGTCCTTTAAGAATTATGGTGTGTTTCCCTCCTTTTGTTTACCATAGGCACAGAGGTTTAGCCTCAATTTATTATGATATTTTTGTTTAGAGTAGATGCAGAACTGAGACTTACCCAGGTTGTGAGAGTTGGTGATGATTCTATTAAAAGTCCCTTGTTGCCTGCAACGTTTGTCTCTGTAAACAGCAGTGCTCCTTGACTCCCCTGGCGGCTACGCTAGGGTTCCCCTTGATTCACCCAACTCCACCTAAAACTCACGCCGGATCCTTGCATAAAGGCCTCCGGTGTGATCCCCCGTGTCTGCGCTCATCAAGGAGACGATTGCATGTTGACTGCAGGGAAGGAAACGATGCCCTCGGAGGCCGCCGCGGTGACGGCGGCGGCGGCGGAACAGGCATCTGGAAGTTTCAATGGCGATAGGGGCCGTGATCACGGTGCAGTACTAGAGGACAGGTTTGCTGGACTTAACCTCCGTGGGGAGGAAGAAGAGGAATTAGACTTGTCTGGAGAGATTGAAGATCTGATTGCTGAGACAAGATGGGTGGCGATCTTTAGGGTTCACACCCGAAAGCCATTCAGCCATGTGGCTCTGTTCAAGGCTATGAGAAACGCATGGATCCCTGAACAGGGTGTGATTTTCAAGGCTAAGAAGGATAATCTCTTCCTGGCTCAGTTTATGTGCTTGGGGGATTGGAATCGTGTTATGAATGGTGGCCCATGGATATTTAGGAACTCAGCTGTTGTTCTGGAGGAGTATGATGGACTGACGAACGTAGAAGAATACAAATTGGATCGTATCCCGGTATGGGCGAGGATTATGGGCCTCTCAGAGGGCCTGATGAAAAAAACTGAGATCGCGGAGAAAATTGCAAAGAAGGTTGGTGTTCCCCCCATCAAGGTCGTTGTGAATGAAGGGCGCATTAACCCAATGAAATATTTGCGAGCTCGAGTGTTTGTTAAACTAGAAACATCCTTGGTCCGTTTTGTTCCTCTTACTCTGAAGGAGCTTAAGAGATACCCGGTGGAGTATGAAAAATTCCCCGATTTCTGTGATTTTTGCGGGCTGATTGGTCACGTAGTAACTGAATGCGGTGATGGCATCCACAGGCCTGAAGAATGTGAATGGGGAGAATGGTTACTTGTTAACTTTGATGCCCCCAATGACCGAGGCAGGGGGTCAGGCAGAGAGGAAAGGACTGCAGGAGATGGAAGGGGTTTTGACAGAAGGGATAGAAACCCACGAGAGCAGAATCTGAATGAGGACAAAGATATGGAGATGGACTCAAATCAAGGGGCTGTTATACCCAGTGCTCGGAAGAGGTTAATAGGACAGGATGGCAAAGTTAATAGTCCAAATGTTGGCACATCTTGGCTTCCTGGCACCCCCCCCCCCCACCGGGTTTTGTCAATGACAAGGTGCAATTGCTGGAAGGCAATGGAAGTGAGACCATTGATAAGAGCACGATGAGCACCCCACAGAAGATTCACGATCCTAAGCGAAGGAGAGCAGATCATTAGGAAGAGACAGCTACAACCAGTATATCGGCGACACCCCTAGAGGGTGTTCGCCGGGACCAATGAAAATAACCAGTTGGAACTGTCGGGGCATCTTGGGGGCCCTGACAGTTCGCTCGCTTCTGGATATATAGAGGCGGCATGAACCCGATGCGTTTTTCTTGTCCGAGACGCATTTGGATGATGCTAGGGCAGAGGTTCTGATGAAAAGGCTGCGGATGGACCATAGAATTACGGTCCCTAGTGTAGATGGAAGAAAGGGTGGCTTGCTTTTAGTCTGGAAGAAGGAGGTAAGGATCTACTCCCGGGCTGCCACCCTAGATTTCATTGATGTTTCTGTTGAAGAGGATAATGGGGATGAGTGGAGGTTAACTGGGATTTATGGCGAACCAAGCTGGGATAACAAGACTCGCACGTACCAATTACTTCGAGATCTACACGCCCAATCCAGGTTACCATGGTTGTGATCGGCGATTTTAATGAGATCATTCTCTCCTCAGAGAAGGACGGAGGTGCCCCTCGACAACAATCTCGTCTTAAAGCCTTTCAGGATGCCTTGTCTGATTGCGCGCTAGAAGACTTGGGGTACGAGGGTGATGGTTTCATGTGGTTCCATGGAGGACTGCGAGAAAGACTAGATCGGGCAGTGTCAAATGCAGAATGGATGAGGCTACACCCGTGGGCAGGCCTGTGCAACTTGGAGCTAGGTAAATCAGACCACAGGCCGATCTGTTTGGACACTAACCACCTTGTTGGAGTGGCAGAACATGCACCATCCTACGGAAGAAAATTTGAGGCAAGGTGGCTAGCTGAGGAGACTGTGGAAGAGATTGTTAAAATGGCGTGGCAAAAGGCTGCCGCCCGTAACATTGGACCAGGAGTGGGTGCTAAACTTTCTGCGGTGCATCAGGATATGCATGCCTGGGACCGAAGGGTGCTAAAGGTGCCCCGCTCAAGACTCAGGAAGGCACAGAGAGAGCTCGAATTGCTCTCAAGGGCAATCCCGACTCCCTGACGTCCGTATACAACAGAAGGAGTTGTCTCTATTTATAGAAAATTTGCTTGAGCAAGATGAAGTATATTGGATGCAGAGAGGCAAGGTTAGCTGGCTCCGGCGAGGAGATCGTAATACTGCTTACTTCCATCAATCTGCCTCGGCACGTCGACAGAAGAATTTAATTAAAAAGTTGAGAAGCAATAGTAATAATTGGGTAGAAGGAAACGACAACTTGAAGTCGTTGATTCGTGATTACTTTCAGGGTCTATTTACATCAGATATGGGGGAGGTAGATCAGGGCTTGCTAAATTCTGTAAAACCTGTGGTGACAAATGATATGAATAATATGCTTTTGGCTGAGTATACCAGGGAGGAGGTTCGCAAGGCTTTGTTCCAAATAGGTGACCTGAAGGCCCCGGGCCCGGATGGACTTCACGCTATTTTCTTTAAAATATTCTGGCACATTGTGGGAGAGGAGCTAACAGATGAGGTTCTGAAAGCTATACGGGATAGGAAAATCCCTACAGGTTGGAACTCAACGAACGTGACTCTCATACCTAAGGTAAATTCCCCCGAGGTGATAACACAGTACAGACCAATAAGCTTGTGTAACGTGGTCTATAAAATTATTTCAAAAATGATTGCAAATAGACTTAAGAGGATTCTCCCTGACATTATTTCTCCAACACAAAGTGCCTTCGTACCGGGAAGGTTAATCACTGATAACGTGTTGGTAGCTTATGAATGTTTTCATGCAATCAAGAAAAAAACACATGGATCAAATGGGCTCTGTGCGGTAAAGTTGGATATGAATAAAGCTTATGACCGTGTTGAATGGTTTTTTTGGAGAAGATAATGTTGCAGATGGGGTTTCATGCGCAATGGGTAGAACTCATCATGGAGTGTGTGTCCTCAGTAACCTACAGAGTCAGATTTAATAACACCGAAACTGATGAGTTTTCTCCTACAAGAGGCTTGAGGCAGGGTGACCCTATATCACCTTATTTATTCTTATTATGTTCTGAAGGTCTCTCAAGTCTGCTTGCTCATGAACAGGAAATAGGAGAACTAGAGGGTGTGCGAGTGTGCAGGAATGCCCCCTCAATCTCACACTTGTTATTTGCAGACGACTCTCTGATTCTTATGAAGGCGGATACCCATAATGCAGATACTTTAAAAAGAGTTTTGGAGACATATTGCTCTAATTCAGGGCAGGTGATCAGTAATACAAAGTCAAGTATATATTTCAGTCCGAATACAAATGTTCAAGTCAGGGAAAATATTTGCAGAGAATTGAACATCATGACAGAAGCTTTATCTGATACGTATTTGGGCTTACCGACTATGGTCGGGGTGGACAGAAGCGATTGCTTTCAACACTTGATTGATAGAGTTTGTCAGAGGCTAAAGGGGTGGAAAGAGAAAACACTCTCGATGCAAGGTAAAGAGATATTGGTAAAATCGGTTGCCCAAGCGATTCCTTCCTATGCAATGTCAGTTTTTAAACTTCCAAAAGGAATCTGCAAATCTATTACTGATGAAATCGCTGGTTTTTGGTGGGGATATGATGAAGAGAAGAAGAAAATGCATTGGTTTGCCTGGTGGAGGTTATGCATACCGAAGAAGGAAGGGGGATTAGGGTTTAGAGACTTGCACAGTTTTAACCTTGCTTTACTAGCAAAACAGTGCTGGCGACTAATCCAAAACCCGGATTCTTTATGTGCTCAAGTTCTGAAGGCAAAGTATTACCCGGACGGTGACATTTTGAGGGCGGGACCCAAGAAGGGCTCTTCTTACACTTGGCAGAGCATTGTGGCTGGCATTCAGACCTTCAAACGAGGTTGCATTTGGCGTGTTGGATCTGGAGCTAATATTGATATTTGGAATGACCCCTGGATACCATCTAGTGTTACTAGAAAACTGATTACACCAAGAGGTGCAACTATGCTATCAAAGGTTGAGGAGTTAGTAAATCCACATACGGGGCAATGGGACGAAGAACTAATCCGGGATATATTTTCACCGGTCGACGTCCATAGAATACTACAGATCCAGCTAAACCCCCACATGATAGAAGATTTTGTAGCATGGAATTACACACGGTCGGGTACATTCTCCGTGCGATCGGCCTATCATAGAGAACTTGAGCATCAATATGGTCCGCGGTGGCGGCGAGGGGATGGGCAAGGCTCAGAATATATCAACTCGGTGTGGGAGGATATGTGGAATTTGAAGGTTCCTGGGAAGATAAAACACTTTGGTTGGAAAGTCCTGCACGGTTCCCTACCTTGCCTTGGTGTATTGGCAAATCGCCATATCCCATGCACGGGACAATGCCCAGTCTGCTCAGTTGGAGTAGAAGATATACAACACTGCCTGTTTAACTGCCCGCGAGCAAACTCGGTTTGGGAACAACTTGGCTTGGCGCAAAGTGTGCAAGAGGCGATGGCTGAGGAAATCCTGTCGCACAATGGAAATCCTGTCGAAGCTTCAGGGTAATGAACATGAACTACCAAGGGCAGAACTTGCACTAGTGGCGGCCTGGTACATTTGGTGGCAGCGACGGCAGATCGCCAAAGGTATTGAGGTCCAAGATTCGTCGAGAACGGCTCTAGCGATTAGAGTTCTGACAACGAATTACTTGCGATCAGTGTCTCCCAAGGGCACATCAAGGACAGTTGATCATATTTGGAAGAAGCCAAACCGGGGGATAGTGAAGATTAATGTTGATGCTGTGTTCCAATATGAAACACTCTCGGGAGCGAGTGGGGCTGTGGCCCGGGATGATCGAGGAGATTTTATAGCGGCAACAAATTGGTTCTTTCCAGTAGTAACAGGGGTGGACAGCGCTGAACTAATGGCGATCAGGAATGGTCTCTACCTAGCAGCCAATATTGGGTGCATCACTGTTGTTCTGGAGTCAGATTCTTTATTTGTGGTGGACTCAATGAACCAAATCTATGATTATATGGGGCAGGATATAGCTATCATCATGGAGTGTAAGCAACTAATGACAGACTTCACGCCAGTATCATTCAATCACTGCTATAGAGAAGCTAACCAAGTGGCGGATGAACTAGCAAAGAAATCTTTCATGAAAAGGGTTTCTGGGTTTTGGGACGTGATCTCTGACTTTATTTCCAATCTCATTGTAAACGACATGTCTATTATTAGAGAAATAAAGTCTTATTTGCGGTAAAAAAAACGCCGTATGGTTTCCAATGTGACTAAGATGTAAATTCTTCCTGGGTGTAGTTTCTAAAGCACAGAGTTGCTGAAAATGGAAATATTTTCAACATGCCATGATTTTGAAAGGGACTTTGTGCTACCAAATTATAATGTGTACATACATCTCATCGTAGATAACAATCCATCGTTTTTGCTGCTAAAGGGTATTAGATTTGTTACCATATGTGCTTGCCCATAACTAAACAAAGTAAAACATATATTTACATATATATTGTTTCAAATGGGACTTATGTGTATATGCATTTCATTGTAGACAACAAGCTACCGTTTATCCAGACTAAAAGAGATTAAATTTGTTGCCATATGTGCTTGCCCACAACTAAACCTTGAATATCTTTTCATCGCGCACATGGAATAAACATGGTCTCAATATCGTATGATTTAACACATGGCCTTTCTACTACCAGTATCGAATATGTCCTTGCAAAATGAAACTATTTTCATCGACAACATGTCTTTAGCGGGTCTTTGCGCCATTGGGCGCAACGGGTCAACTAGTATCATATAACATCAATGACATATGAGCATCACAGGAGCACATACTGAAATGACCTCACTAAACATTGCAAAATAGTGGTCTTTTCAAAAACCAAAAACCTTTGCAAAATGATCTCACTAAACATTTGCTACTGTTCTTTATTTATAGGAAGGGAGCTACTGTTTTTTGCTACTGTTTTAGATTTATAGCTATTTTATATACCTACAAAAATTGCCTAGCTAATTTTAATTTATAGCTATTTTATATACCTACAAAATTTGCTATTGTTTTTTATAGCTATAATGCTACTGTTTTTTATTAATAGCTAATTTTTTCGCTAATTTACCTAAATTAGCTACTGCCCTAAACTAAATTTGCTACTGCCCTAAACATATTTGCTATTCCCCTAATTAAAGTAATTTGCTACTGCCCTAAACTAACTAGGATTCATCTCCTAGGTTTCATCTAACTAGTGTTCTAATTACGGCAAAACATAGAGAGAGCAGAGAGCAAAGAGAGGGGGAGGTGGGGGGAGGGGGTACCTGAAGAGCAGAGAGCAGAGAGCGGGGGGAGAGGTGGCCGAAGCGGTGGCGACGCGGACGAGGAGGCTGGAGCGGCGGCGACGCGGAAGAGGAGGCCAGAGCGGTGTCGGCGCGGACGAGGAGGAGGTCGGAACGGTGGGCATGGGCGACGACGGCGGGCAAGGGCCGAGGTGCGACGACGGTGGGCAGGGGCGAAGGCAGAGAGAGGGAGAGGGGGGAATGGGACTTGGTGAAATTTTGAGCCCGCGCGGCGGGGGGAGGGGGGGGGGGGGTTTAACTCAAAATAGTGGTAGCGCTGGTTTAGAAACAACCGCTATAGCTAACTTAGCGATAACGCTTGTCCTAAACAAGCGCTACCGCTAACTGTTCCAATTTCTATTTTTTTAATTCTAAAATACTTAGCTATAACGCTGGGTAGTAAAGCAGCGCTACTGCTAATGGCACATAGTAGTAGCGCTGGTTTAGGATCCAGCGCTATAGCTAACTTAGCTATAGCGCTAGTTCATGATCCAGCATTACTGCTAACAGTTCCAATTATTTTTTTATTTTCCTTTTCTAGTTTTTAGTTTTCTTTTCTTTTATTATTTTCCTTTTGTTATTTTATTTATTATTTTCCTTTTCGTTTTTGTTTACTTCCCTTTTTCTTTTGTACTTCTTTCTCCCTTTTTTGTTTTTTTCTCCCGACGATGGCGTCTCCCTCTCCCCCACTGCGCGAATATCATCGAAACCATGCATGTGGTGGTAACATATCAGTTGACCGATAATGGTTACTTAAGTGCGTACAGAAAATAGATACATATATATATAAATGCAGGTTTCTGATCAGTTGCGTCGACGATGTTTTGCATTGAGCTTCTTCCCTTTCTTGCTCGTTGCCGAGTAATTGAGCCCCTCCTTCTGACTTTTCCGGAGCCATGGATTACGATCTTTCTTAGGTAATGTAGTATTGTTTCTTCTTTTCATGTATGCTTCATCGTCATCGTCATCTTCCCTCATCGGGTTGCCGTATTGGTCGTAGTCTTCCTCGTTGGATACTCCATCCATTCCGACGATGCTCCTTTTGGATCTCCTCACGACAACACGACTGGGATTGGCCGGGTCGGTTATGAAGAAGCATTGTGTCACGTGCTTAGCGTGTACCCATGGCTCATTTTTGGCGATGACGTTAATGTTCACGGGAGTGCTCTTCGCGTCGGGTATAGACATGGTGGTGAAATACTTGTTTTCTCTTACGACGTCCTTGGCCCATCTGACACGGAACATTGTTGCATCGTGCATTCCAGCATAGTCAAGCTCCCAGATCTCTTCGACCCTTCTGTAGAATCTCTCAGTTATGCCGTTGGTGTGAGTCACACATTGAATTGTCACCTCAGAGTTCCGGTAATCACTGTCCATGTCTTTGGCCTCCGTGTAGAATGTGTACCCATTGATATCGTAGGACTGATAGGTCGCGAGCTTGGGCGCGGGGCCATGTGCTAAGGCGTGTACGAGCAATCCGTTCGAACTGCCCTCTTCCGGGGGATTTTCTAGAACTTGTTGTTTAAACCAGCGCAAGAAAGTGGTGTTGTGCTCTACAGTAACTTCATCGTCCGTCTTGAGCATCCCCTTATCACGGTACTTCTTTGCGATGGTTTCTTTGTGCTGTGCCACATAATCATCTACCACATCTAGGTGTTGTAGCACTACTAAGTTAGCACTGTCAAAGTCGTTCCATCTATCCGAGTAGTCCACATGCAATTCCTTCCGTCTGTTGTTGTGACCATCTCCTTCGAGCTTCCCATCGTGCTTCTTGACGGGCAAACCAACAACAGGGTCTCCGACGCTTATATAATTCTCGCAAAAGGATACACACTCATGCGTCAGATACCCCTGGACGATGCTCCCTTCCGAACGGGACATGTTATGAACGAATCCTTTGATGTCCCCATTCATCCTCTCAAACGACATCATGCTATGAAGGAATGTCGGCCCGAGGTCGATGATGTCGTCCACGATGTGGACACACAGATGCACCATGATGTCAAAGAACGGGGGAGGGAAGTACTGAGGGAGTCCTGGACTAGGGGTCTCTGGACAGCCGGACTATATCCTTTGGCCGGACTGTTGGACTATGAAGATACAAGATGGAAGACTTCGTCCCGTGTCCGGATGGGACTCTACTTGGCGTGGAAGGCAAGCTAGGAAATACGGATATGTATATCTCCTCCTTTGTAACCAACCTTGTGTAACCCTAGCCCCCTCCGGTGTCTATATAAACCAGAGGGTTTTAGTCCGTAGGACAACATACTCCCTCCGTTTCTTTTTACTCCGCATATAAGATTTGGTCAAAGTCAAACTGCACAAAGTTTGATCAAATATATATAAAAAAATATGAACATCTACAATACTAAGACTATATAGTATAAACATATGTTTCATGGTGCATCTGTTAATATTGATTTCATATTATGAATGTTTATATTTCTTAATATAAAGTTAGTCAAACTCTACAAAGCTTGACTTTGACCAAACCTTATATGCAGACTAAAAAGAAACAGAGGGAGTACAATCATACCATAGGCTAGCTTCTAGGGTTTATCCTCTCCGATCTCGTGGTAGATCGACTCTTGTAATACTCATATCATCAAGAACAATCAAGCAGGACGTAGGGTATTACCTCCATCAAGAGGGCCCGAACCTGGGTAAACATCGTGTCCCCTGCCTCCTGTTACCATCCGCCTTAGACGCACAGTTCGGGACCCCCTACCCGAGATCCGCCGGTTTTGACACCGACATTGGTGCTTTCATTGAGAGTTCCACTGTGTCATCACCATAAGGCTTGATGGCTCCTTTGATCATCGCTAGCGATGCGGTCCAGGGTGAGGCTTTCCTCCCCGGACAGATCCTCGTATTCGGCGGCTTCGCACTGCAGGCCAATTCGCTTGGCCATCTGGAGCAGATCGAAAGCTACACCCCTAGCCACCAGGTCAGATTTGGAAACTTGAACTACACGACCGACATCCGCGGAGACTTGATCTTCAACGGATTCGAGCCCATGCCGGACGTGCCGCGCAGTCACGACTAGCAAGACGCAACTCTGTCGTCGGACAGTGTTCGAGAGATCGCATCCGCAGCTACTCCGTCCATCAATCCGAAGCAAGTTGCGCCATCCGAGAGTGGAGGTATGGACCCTGCCATGGAGGCCGCACTCTCAGTGGCGATAGAGCCGGATACTGACTTCACCCCTTACGAGAGCCGTGTCGCCGAACCACTGGATTCATCTCCGGCCACGGACTCCGAGCCGCTCATATCCGTACCCGCCGAGTCCGACTGGGCGCCGATCATGGAGTTCACCTCTGCGGATATCTTTCAGCACTCACCCTTCGGGGATGTGCTAAATTCATTAAGGTCTCGCTCCCTCTCAGGAGAACCTTGGCCGAACTATGTCCGTCTAGAATGGGATGCGGACGACGAAGAAATTCGCTGCCCACCCACCACCCACTTAGTAGCCACTGTCGACGACTTAACCGACATGCTCGACTTCGGCTCCGAAGACTTCGACGGTATGGACGACGAAGCCGGAGACGAACAGGATCCACCGCCCTCGGGGCACTGGACCGCCACCTCATCATATGATATATACATTGTGGACACCCCCAAAGAAGCCAATGGCGACGAGACAACAGAGGATGACCCCTCCAAGAAGCAACCCAAGCGCCGACGTCAGCGGTGCCGCTCTAAGTCCCGCCACAGCAAGAGCAGTGATACCGGCACAGGAGATAATAACACTCCGGATAGCGCCGAAGACAACAACAATCCCCTCCAGCACGATATAGAGACAGAGGACAAAAAAGCTAGCCCTCCAGAGCAGGCAGCAGATGGAAAACCGGAGGAGAACAATTACATGCCTCTCTTCGAAGACGAGGCGAGCCTCGGCGACGACGAGTTTATCATGCCTGAGGACCCCGTCGAGCAAGAGCGCTTCAAGCGCCGGCTTATGGCCACAGCAAATAGCCTAAAGAAGAAACAGCAACAGCTTCAAGCTGATCAAGACCTGCTAGCAGACAGATGGACCGAAGTCCTTGCGACCAAGGAGCATGAACTCGAGCGCCCGTCCAAGAGTTACCCAAAACGCAGGTTGCTACCTCACCTCGAGGAGGAAGCATTGAAACCTCATTCACCAGTGTACGATGCGGCTGACCGGCCACTACGCGGCCGAGCCAGAGAGGCGTTTCAGCCTAAAATTCAGACCGCACCCCGTCGCCACTCAGTTAAAAATACTAAGGCCCGGGGCAACATAGAGGACCTGCGAGACATCTTGGACAGTAAGGCAAAAATCGCAAGGTCAATATACGGGACACGGGCACATGCGCCCACACGGGACGATGATCGTCGCACCAGATACACCAAGAGTAAATCTGGCCAGGCCAAATACAACAAACAAGACTCATATGAACTACGTCGGGATATAGCCCGGCACAGAGGCGCGGCACACCCCCTATGCTTCACTGATGAAGTCATGAATCATGAATTCCCGGAGGGTTTAAAACCCGTAAATATCGAATCATACGATGGCACAACAGATCCCACTGTATGGATTGAGGATTTCCTCCTTCATATCCACATGGCTCGCGGTGATGATCTACATGCCATCAAGTACCTCCCACTAAAACTCAAAGGACCAGCTCGGCATGGGCTGAATAGCTTGCCAGCAGATTCGGTTGGCAGTTGGGAGGATTTGGAAGATACATTTCTTGACATCTTCCACATCACTTATGTGCGGCCACCGGATGCTGATGACTTGAGCCACATAACCCAGCAGCCAGGGGAATCGGCCAGACAATTTTGGACACAATTCCTGACTAAGAAAAATCAAATTGTAGACTGTCCGGATGCAGAAGCCCTAGCGGCATTCAAGCATAACATCTGCGACGAGTGGCTCGCCCGCCACCTCGGCCAGGAGAAGCCGAAATCTATGGCAGCCCTCAGAACACTCATGACCCGCTTTTGCGCGGGCGAGGACAGTTGGCTGGCTCGCAGCAACAACACATCAAGGAATCTGGATACCTCGGATACCAAAGACGTTAACGGTAGGCAGCGTCGTAATAGACCAAAGCGCCGCAATAACGGCGATAACACTGAAGATACGACAATCAATGCCAGATTCAGAGGCTCTAGATCCGGTCAGCGAAAAAAAGCCATTTAAAAGAAATACTCCGGCTCCGTCCAGCCTGGATCGCATACTAGATCGCTCGTGTCAAATGCACGGACCCCTGACAAGCTAGCCAATGACACCAACAGAGAATGTTGAGTGTTCAAGTAGGCCGGCAAGTTAAATGCCGAAAACAAGGACAAGGGGCTGCATAGCGATGACGAGGAGGAGCCCCGGCCGCCGAACCCAGGAGGACAGAAGGGGTTTCCCCCACAAGTGAAAATGGTGAACATGATATACGCAACCCACATTCCCAAGAGGGAGCGGAAGCATGCACTAAGGGACGTCTACGCGATGGAGCCCGTCGCCCCGAAGTTCAACCCATGGTCTGCTTGTCCGATCACCTTCGATGACAGGGACCACCCCACTAGCATCCGTCATGGCAGATCCGCCGCACTGGTCCTAGACCCCATCATTGACGGATTTCACTTCACTCGAGTCCTTCTGGACGGCGGCAGCAGCCTGAACCTGCTTTATCAGGATACAGTGTGAAAAATGGGTATCGATCCCTCAAGGATCAAACCCAGCAAAACCACCTTTAAAGGCGTCATCCCAGGTGTAGAGGCCCATTGCACAGGCTCAATCACACTGGAAGTGGTCTTCGGATCACCGGATAACTTCCGAAACGAAGAGTTAATCTTCGACATCGTCCCCTTTCGCAGTGGCTATCATGCACTGCTCGGACGGACAACATTTGCAAAATTCAATGTAGTGCCGCATTACGCATACCTCAAGCTCAAGATGCCAGGACCCCATGGGGTCATAACAGTAAATGGAAACACAGAACGCTCGCTCTGTACGGAAGAGCACACTGCGGCTCTTGTAGCAGAGGCACAAAGCAGCCTGTTCAGGAAGACCACTCATTCGGTGTTACAGCCCCCGGACACCTTCAAGCGAGTCCGGAACAATCTGCAACAGGATCGCCTGACGCGATCAGCGCTCGCCTAGCAATCCGGCCCCCGTCCCAGTCCCAGTGCAGCGATGAAATTCGTGTCGCGCGTACATAACTACGCATTGAAAATACCATGGACATAGGTGGGGGCACAATTAGGACATGCCCTGCATTGTGGCTTAACCACACCAGGGGCTGTATACCTTTGACATTCCTTTTCTCTTTCAGGGCCTAACTCTTCGGAATCCCTTTCCGGCAGTCCGATTGCCGGACACATTCCGGGAGCAACAACCAAGGCGGCAAGAAGCTAAGATGAACACGGGAACCGCCAGGTGGTCTCTAGTAATACTTGATATACTCGCTTTTCACTATTTATGCATAGCTTGCCTTGGCATAGGACATTTCGAATTGTCCTACTTTATGCTTATTGCACTACTTGTACCAATACGCTTCGACATATTATTCAAATAACAATGCTTATTATTAATCTGTCATTGCATTATTTAAGTTTTTCTCTTTCTCTTATATGTCCATTTACGACATTCCGCACCTGCACGCTCGGGTACGGTCAGTATGCTAGGGGCTCTCGTTTACCCCGTAATACGGCGCAAGAAGTCTGAACACTTTCGATAATGTGGCACCCCGAACTTATAGCATTATATGCAACAGCTCGGAATCATGTCTTGGGTGAAATGTTGCGTTGCCCAGCTCCCATGCTTTGGTACCTTAGGTTCCGCTATATCGGCTAAGGTAGCGGTGGGAGAACTACTATGATTGTGTCCCGGTTCTTCTGGACGAGCACCTCGGTAGAGAAAGCCAAAAACTGACTGTCATGATAAGGCGAGAGACCGGTCGCTGTTCGAGAGGTCTCAAGTCCTTAAAGACTTTTTCCGCTTCGGGCGAGGAGTCGGCCTTGTCCGGCTTAGGCGTGTATAGCGCCCCAAATTTGGCCCTCCAAATACCAGGGGCTTCGCCAAAAATTTAAAAATCATAGACTTCTATGGCTAAGTGAGAGTAATAAAGCATTATAGTCCAATTGTCTGGTTCGTTGCGCTGAACACCCGCCTTGAAGGACCCAAAATTGGGGTAAAGAGTGTTCAGATTTACCCCGAACACCCAGTACTAGTTACATGGGGGTAGAAGCCGACGACTAGCCAACTCTCAGATTTTATAAAAAGTCCGCACAGAAGGTAATATTTTAAGTTAAGAAAGCGTCGCATGGCGCAAAAGAACTCGTTTCATATTACAGGATCACATGGGCATGTTCATTCAAAAATTACATCCTTGGCACACTCATCTGCCACTAAGCGGGAACCCTTTAGGACGCTCTCATAGTAATTCTCGGGGCAGCGATGCTCCTTGCCCTCTGGCGGCCCCTCCTTCACAAGCTTCGCGGCGTCCAGCTTCTCCCAGTGCACCTTTACCCGGGCAAAAGCCCTGCGTGCACCTTCGATGTAGACGGACCGCTTGATGACTTCAAGACGTGGGCAAGCTTCCACCAGCCACCTCACCAGACTGAAGTAGCTGCCGGACAGGGGCTCGCCAGGCCACATCCGAACTATAAGGCCCCTCATGGCCTATTTGGCCACGTTGTGAAGTTCGACCAACTGCTTCAGCTGGTCGCTCAAGGACCCGGGGTGTTCGGTCCCAGTATACTGAGACCAGAACAACTTCTCCGTTGAGCTCCCCTCCTCGGCCCGGTAAAACTCCGCCGCATCCAGCACACTGCGGGGAAGATCTGCAAACGCTCCTGGAGAGCTCCGAACTCGGGTAAGAAAAAGGAAAGTCTCCTTCACATGCTTGCTTTGCATATTGAATGCCTTAACCGCTGCTATCTTCTTCTCTGCATCAATTTCCTGGAGGGCCTTGTGGGCTTCAGCCTTGGCGCTCTAGACGCTTTCAAGCGCCTGCGCGAGCTCGGACTCTCGCGCCTTGGAGTCAAGCTCCAAGGACTCGTGCTTTTTGGCAAGAGCCTCGAGCTCTTGCTGCACCTCGCCCACTGGGGCTTCTTGCTTCTCCCGTTCAATGCGTTCTTTGGCAGCTTTGTCTTCGGCCTCGGACAACGCCTTCCTTAGGGTCTCCACCTTGGTCATGGCCCCTGACAAATTCATGATGATCCTATTACTTTACACCGAACTTCTTTTTTAACTATATAAACTGGGGTATATCTTACCTTTGCTCTCTTCGAGCTGCCCCTTGGTAAGGTCGAGCTCGTCCTCGGACCGCTTTAGGGCCTGCTTCAGCGCAGAGACCTCCGCAGTACGTGCGGCAGTGGCCAGCAGGGAAGCCTGCACATACACATAGACATACTCTAATTAGACTCCTGAGTTGTCATTTGATACTCTATTCGGCTTTTCTTCGCGAACGCCGAACAGAGCATCAGGGGCTACTATCTATGCGGTAATATTTTCTTATATTTTGAATGGTTACCTCAAAGCCTGTTAAGAGGCTGGCGCAAGCTTCTGTTAGTACGTTTTTGGTGGACTGAACCTTCTTGACCACCGCACTCATGATAGTGTGGTGCTCTTCATCAATGGAAGCGCTGTGAAGCGCTTCCAGCAAGTTGTCCGGTGCCTCTGGTTGGACAGAGGACACTGGCACGGATGATTGGCCCCCTTAATGGGGGACCACCGGCCGGAGTCCGGAACCATCGAAGGTTCCGGCACAGTGTCCGGCTCGGGCCCGAACTCGAAGCCCGTAGGAGCCTCGCTCCCTTGGTACCCAGGGTCCAGGAGGTCGCCGTGAGGCGCCCCCAGGATCACCTCCCCTTGGCTCGGTGCCTTTTGAGACACCACCTCGGCGTTGTCCGTAGGGCGAGGGGTGGAAGCCGTCGGAGGAGAACCGCTGTTCATATCCGACGAGCCCAAAGAGCCGCTCGACGAGGGTACGTCGATATGATCTCAGGCCGGGCTGCATAATCATGTTCGGCATGAGCAAAGGCAGTACAATAAAACATACCATGAAGTACTATGGTGTCCGGACACTTACGACTTCGCCAGGGGCTTGTCCCTGGGTAGCCACTCGTCGCCGCTGTCGGCGGCCGTCGTGGCACAGTCCGGAGGGAGGGTCTTTCCCTTCTTGGACCCTTCGGCCTCCTCGGATGGGTCGGCCTTCCTTTTCTTGTCTCCCCGGCTAGGGGGAGAACTTTTCTCCTCCTCCTCGTTTCCGGGGGAGGAGTGCGCGTCGGACTCATCGGACGATGAGTCCGATAGAACCTTGCGCCGGAGACCCTTTCGGGTCCCTGCGGCCTTCTTCTTGGCCTTCTTTTCCGGCACCTCGTAAGGTGCCGGAGTCAGCATCTTCGTTAGAAGAGCGTTTGCAGGATCTTCGGGCAGGGGGCTGGGCAATCAAGCTGCTCCGCTGTCTTTATCCAGTCCTGTTAATGACATGAAAGCTTAGATCCAGCACATAACTAAACCAGGGCAAATAAATACCCTGAGAGATATAAAAGCCTACCGGATGGGCGCGGCGCTTTGCGCTGAGTCCGCGGTCCTCGGTGAGGGAGGGAGGCATCTCGGTGCCCTTGAACAACACCCTCCAGACGTCCTCGTGCGTCATGTCGTAGAGCTCTCGCAGCATCTGGTGCTGGGCCGAGTCAAACTCCCACAAAACGAATGCCTTCGTTGACACGTAAGGATCCGGCGGAAGAGCATAACCTGGACCACGTTGACGAGCTTGATTTTCTTGTTCGTCATGTTCTGGATGCAGGTCTGTAGTCCGGTCAGCTCTACCGAAGAACCCCAGGACAGGCCCTTCTTTTTCCAGGAGGTGAGCCGCGTGGGGATTCCGGATTGAAATTTGGGGGCCGCCACCCAGTTGGAGTCACGCGGCTCGGTGATGTAGAACCACCCCAATTGCCACCCCTTTATGGTATCCATGTAGGTACCCTCGAGCCAGGTAACATTAGGCATCTTGCCCACCATGGCACCTCCGCACTCTGCCTGCCGGCCACCCACCACCTTCGGTTTGACATTGAAGGTTTTCAGCCATAGGCCGAAGTGGGGCCTGATGTGGAGGAAGGCCTCGCACACGATGATAAACGCCGAGATGTTGAGGATGAAGTTGGGGGCCAGATCATGAAAATCCAGCCCGTAGTAGAACATGAGCCCGCGAACGAACGGGTGGAGAGGAAATCCCAGTCCGCGGATGAAATGGGTAAGAAAAACTACCCTCTCATGGGGTTCGGGCGTTGGGACGATCTACCCCGCATTCGGCAGCCGGTGCGCGATATTCGCAGCTAGGTATCCGGCTTCCCGTAACTTTTTGATGTCCTCCTCCGTGATGGAGGAGACCATCCACTTGCCTCCTTCTCCGGACATGATTGGAGTGGTTCGAGAAGAAGAACGCGAGCTTGGGCGCTAGAGCTCGGGTGTGCGAGAATGGGCAAGCGAGAAGGAAGAAGGCGTGGGTGAAAAAGTAAATCTTTCTCCCTTTATAAGGGCGGAGGAGGCGATGAGTCTCCCCACTTGCCTGGAAAAACTGCTTACTCCCCAGGCGCCGTAATTGATGGCGCGGTTGGGTTACCCACGTCTGTATTGATGAGAATCCCGTGATAAAAGGAACACGATCTCTGCTTTGACAAGACGTTTCGAGAAAACCGCCTCGCGATATGTGCGGAGCTGGTTAAGAAAAGCGGTTCGAATAATAACCGGGCCATGAAGTGATGTCATACTGTCAAAACGTGTCAGTAGATTAGATTTGTGGAAGTATTATTCTCTCTACGGTGGTATGTGGAACTTATTTTGCAGGGTCGGACACTATCCTTGCATTCAAACTCTTCCATGGTGTATTCCGAGGAGGAACCCGCCTTGCAATGCCGAAGACAACACTGCTCGCCAGACTAATCATCATTGGATCCTGATTCAGGGGCTACTGAGGGAGTCCTGGATTAGGGGTCTCCGAACAGCCAGACTATATCCTTTGGCCGGACTGTTGGACTATGAAGATACATGATGGAAGACTTTGTCCCGTGTCCGGATGGGACTCTACTTGGCGTGGAAGGCAAGCTAGGTAATATGGATATGTATATCTCCTCCTTCGTAACCGACCTTGTGTAACCCTAGCCCCATCCGGTGTCTATATAAACCGGAGGGTTTTAGTCCGTAGGACAACATATAATCATATCGTAGGCTAGCTTCTAGGGTTTAGCCTCTCTGATCTCGTGGTAGATCGACTCTTGTAATACTCATATCATCAAGAACAATCAAGCAAGACGTAGGTATTACCTCCATCAAGAGGGCCCGAACCTGGGTAAACATTGTGTCCCCTGCCTCCTGTTACCATCCGCCTTAGACGCACAGTTCGGGACCCCCTACCCGAGATTCGCCGGTTTTGACACCGACAAGTACATCTCAAGCTCACATAGTATGACAACGATCTCTTCCTGTAGCCTTCGGAGCTGCTTCACACTTATGGACTTTCGAGATATAACGTCGAAGAAATTGCAGAGACCAGTAAGCGTGTCACGGACATGCTTCTCCAATATCCCTCTAATGGCAACTGGAAGTATCTGCGTCATCATCACGTGACAGTCATGAGAGTTCATCCCGCTAAACCTTTTCTTCTTGGGGTCTAGAAATCTGCTTATCTTCCCACAGTAACCGGAACTGACTTTGATTCCCATAAGGCACTTGATGAATTGATCGATCTCCTTCGCACTTAAGGTGAAGCAAGAAGGGGGGCAATAATTCTCCTCCTTCTTGTTGACTTTTCTGCCCCTTTCCCCCTCCTCCGTCTCCTCCATCAAATTTTTACAGTGGAGATCTTTCCTGATCTTCAAATCTTCCAAGTCTTTCCTTGCCTTCGGCCCATCCTTGGTCTTCTCCGGCATGTTCATCAGTGTGCCAAGAAAGCGCTCAAGGACATTCTTCGTGATATGCATTGGATCAAGGCAATGAGGTGTGTCATGATTGGGCCCGTACTCCAAGTCCCAGAAAACAGACCTCGTTTTCCATGCCTTCAGCAGTGGCTCCGGCGCCTTTTAGATCTTTCCCGGCATGGGGCATTGTTCCCAGTTTCTCAACAGCTCGTCGATTTCGGCGCCGCTCCTCTTACGTGGAGGTCCTCGAAGCTCAGCCAACCCATTGAATAGATCTCCACGCTTTCTCCACGGGTCATCCTTCTCGAGCCATCTACGATGCCCCATGTACACGATTTTCCCGGACCCACCATCTTTCATTGACGTAAGCTGCTGAGACGTTGTATCGTCCATGCACCTCGTGCATCCACAGTATCCATGGCACACCTGGCCTGAGGTGTACCCGTAACCGAGATAGTCGTGCACCGTCGTCATTAGCGTGGCTCTCATATGGAAATACTCTCCTTTGCTGGCGTCCCATGTCCATGCTGGTGTTTTCCATAACGTGTCTAGCTCCTCTTGCAGAAAACCCATATACAGGTTAATACTATTTCCCGGTTGTTTTGTCCCTTGAATCAGCATGCTCATGTGTATGTATTTTGTCTTCATGCACTTCCATGGGGGAGGTTGTACATCCATACAAACACGGGCCATGTGCTATGGTTGGTGTTCTGGTTTCCAAACTGATCCATGCCATGGTTACTCGCACCAAGCACGATGTTCCTTGGATCTTCTGCAGCAAATCCATATAGGGTGTTGAATGCTCTCCACTGGCTACCATCTACGAGGTGTCCCAGCCTCGGATCATCTCCATCGTCGGGCTTCTTCCTCTCCGCGTGCCAGCGCATGAGCTTTGCTTCCTTAGGATCTATGAAATGCCACTGCAGACGGGGAGTGATCGGAAAGTACCATACAACTTTCTGAGGAGCTTTCTTTCCTGCCTTCTTGTATCGAGAAGCATTGCACACTGGACAACTGGTTTTTCCCGCGTGCTCCCCCCGATAAATGATGCAATCGTTGATGCATGCGTTGTACCTATGTTGGGTAACGTAGCATAAATTCAAAATTTTCCTACGTGTCACCAAGATCAATCTATGGAGTCATCTAGCAACGAGAGAGGAGTGGATCTACATACCCTTGTAGATCGCGCGCGGAAGCGTTCAAGAGAACGGGGTTGATGGTGTCGTACTCGTCATGATCCAAATCACCGATGATCCTAGAGCCGAACGGACGGCACCTCCACGTTCAACACACGTACAGAGCAGCGACGTCTCCTCCTTCTTGATCCAGCAAGGGGGGAGGAGAGGTTGATGGAGATCCAGCAGCACGACGGCGTGGTGGTGGAAGTAGCGGGATTCCAATAGGGCTTCGCCAAGCGCTGCGGGAGGAGGGAGATGTGTCATGGGAGGGAGAGGGAGGCGCCAGGGCTTAGGTGTTGCTGCCCTCCCTTCCCCTCACTATATATAGGGCCAAGGGAGAGGGGAGGGGGGGCGCAGCCTTGGCCCTTCCTCCAAGGAAGGGTGCGGCCAGGGAGGAGTCCATCCTCCCCAAGGCACCTCGGAGGTGCCTTCCCCCCTTTAGGACTCTTCCTTTCCCTTATCTCTTGGCGCATGGGCCTCTTGGGGCTGGTGCCCTTGGCCCATACAGGCCAAGACGCACCCCCTACAGCCCATGTGCCCCCCCGGGGCAGGTGGCCCCACCC
Source organism: Triticum aestivum (assembly GCF_018294505.1). Lineage (NCBI taxonomy): Eukaryota > Viridiplantae > Streptophyta > Magnoliopsida > Poales > Poaceae > Triticum > Triticum aestivum. Next base: position 406,161,147 of record NC_057812.1, read on the forward strand.
AGTGGACCCCCGGGACCCTTCCGGTGGTCCCGGTACAATACCGGTGACCCCCAAACTTGTCCCGATAGCCGAAATAGCACTTCCTATATATAATTCTTTACCTCCGGACCATTCTGGAACTCCTCATGACGTCCAGGATCTCATCCGGGACTCCGAACAACTTTCGGGTTACCGCATACTAATATCTCTATAACCCTAGCGTCACCGAACCTTAAGTGTGTAGACCCTACGGGTTCGGGAGACATGCAGACATGACCGAGATGACTCTCCGATCAATAACCAACAGCGGGATCTGGATACCCATGTTGGCTCCCACATGTTCCACGATGATCTCATCGGATGAACCACGATGTCAAGGACTTAATCAATCCCGTATACAATTCCCTTTGTCTAGCGGTACGATACTTGCCCGAGATTCGATCGTCGGTATCCCGATACCTTGTTCAATCTCGTTACCGGCAAGTCTCTTTACTCGTTCCGTAACACATCATCCCGTGATCAACTCCTTGATCACATTGTGCACATTATGATGATGTCCTACCGAGTGGGCCCAGAGATACCTCTCCGTCACACGGAGTGACAAATCCCAGTCTCGATTCGTGCCAACCCAACAGACACTTTCGGAGATACCCGTAGTGCACCTTTATAGCCACCCAGTTACGTTGTGACGTTTGGCACACCCAAAGTATTCCTACGGTATCCGGGAGTTGCACAATCTCATGGTCTAAGGAAATGATACTTGACATTAGAAAAGCTTTAGCATACGAACTACATGATCTTGTGCTAGGCTTAGGATTGGGTCTTGTCCATCACATCATTCTCCTAATGATGTGATCCCGTTATCAATGACATCCAATGTCCATGGTCAGGAAACCGTAACCATCTATTGATCAACGAGCTAGTCAACTAGAGGCTTACTAGGGACATGGTGTTGTCTATGTATCCACACATGTATCTGAGTTTCCTATCAATACAATTCTAGCATGGATAATAAACGATTATCATGAACAAGGAAATATAATAATAACCAATTTATTATTGCCTCTAGGGCATATTTCCAACAGTCTCCCACTTGCACTAGAGTCAATAATCCAGTTCACATCGCTATGTGATTAACACTCAAGGTCACATCCCCATGTGACTAACACCCAAAGAGTTTACTAGAGTCAATAATCTAGTTCACATTACCATGTGATTAACACTCGATGAGTTCTGGGTTTGAACATGTTATGCTTGTGAGAGATGTTATAGTCAACGGGTCTGAATCTTTCAGATCCGTATGTACTTCGCAAATTTCTATGTCATCTTGTAGATGCAACTACTATGCTACATTTGGAGCTATTCCAAATAACTGTTCTACTATACGAATCCAGTTTACTACTCAGAATAATCTGGATTAGTGTCAAAGTTTGCATCGGCGTAACCCTTTACGACGAACTCTTTTACCACCTCCATAATCGAGAAAATTCCTTAGTCCACTAGTTACTAAGGATAACTTTGACCACTGTCTTGTGATCCATTCTTGGATCACTCTTGTACCCCTTGACTGACTCATGGCAAGGCACATTTCAGGTGCGGTACACAGCATAGCATACTGTAGGGCCTATGTCTTAAGCATAGGGGACGACCTTCGTCCTTTCTCTCTATTCTGCCGTGGTCGAGCTTTAAGTCTTAACTTCATACCTTACATCTCAGGCAAGAACTCCTTCTTTGACTGATCCATCTTGAACACCTTCAAGATCATGTCAAGGTATGTGCTCATTTGAAAGTACTATTAAGCGTTTTGATCTATCCTTATAGATCTTAATGCTTAATACTCAAGTAGCCTAATCTAGGTTTTCCATTGAAAAACACTTTTCAAATAACCCTATATGCTTTCCAGAAATTCTACGTCATTTCTGATCAACAATATGTCAATAACATATATTCATCAGAAATTCTATAGTGCTCCCACTCACTTCTTTGGAAATACAAGTTTCTCATAAACTTTGTATACACCCAAAATCTTTGATCATCTCATCAAAGCATACATTCCAACTCCGAGATGCTTACTCCAGTCCTTAGAAGGATTGCTGGAGCTTTGCATACTTATTAGCATCTTTCAGGATTGACAAAAAACTTCCGGTTGTATCACATACAACCTTTCCTCAAGAAAATCGTTGAGAAAACAATGTTTTTTGACATCCTATCTGCAAGATTTCATAAATAATGCAGTAATCACTAATATAATTCCAACAGACTCTTAGCATCGCTACGAGTGAGAAAGTCTCATCGTAGTCAACTCCTTGAACTTGTCGGAAAACATCTTAACGACAAGTCGAGCTTTCTTAATGGTGATACTTACCATCATTGTCTGTCTTCCTTTCAAAATCCATCTGTACTCAATAGCCTTACGACCATCGAGCCGTTCTGCCAAAGTCTACACTTTGTTTTCATACATGGATCCTCTCTCGGATTTTATGGCCTCGAGCCATTTATCGGAATCCGGGCCCACCATCGCTTCTCCATAGCTCGTAGGTTCATTGTTGTCTAGCAACATGACTTCCAAGACAGGATTACGTACCACTCTGAAGTAGTACGCATCCTTGTCATCCCACGAGGTTTGGTAGTGACTTGATCTGAAGTTTCATGATCACTATCATAAGCTTCCACTTCAATTGGTGTAGGTGCCACAGGAACAACTCCCTGTGCCCTGTCACACACTAGTTGAAGAGACGGTTCAATAACCTCATCAAGTCTCCACCATCCTCCCACTCAATTCTTTCGAGAGAAACTTTTCCTCGAGAAAGGACCCGATTCTAGAAACAATCCCTTATTGCTTTCGGATCTGAGACAGGAGGTATACCCAACTGTTTTGGGTGTCCTATGAAGATGCATTTATCCGCTTTGGGTTCGAGCTTATCAGCCTGAAACTTTTTCGCATAAGCGTCGCAGCCCCAAACTTTTAAGAAATGACAGCTTAGGTTTCTCTAAACCATAGTTCATACGGTGTCATCTCATCGGAATTACATGGTGCCCTATTTAAAGTGAATGCGGTTGTCTCTAATGCCTAACCCATAAACTATCGTGGTAATTCGATAAGAGACATCATGGTATGCATCATATCCAATAGGGTGCAGTTATGATGTTCGGACACACCATCACACTATGGTGTTCCAGGCTGTATTAGTTGTGAAACAATTTCCACAATGTCTTAATTCTATGCCAAACTCGTAATTCAGATATTCATCTCTATGATCATATCATAGATATTTTATCCTCTTGTCACGACGATCTTTCAACTTCACCCTGAAATTACTTGAACCTTTCAATAATTCAGACTCGTGATTCATCAAGTAAATATACTCAACATCTACTCAAATCATCTGTGAAGTAAGAACATAACGATATCCACTACATGCCTCAGCACTCATTGGACTGCACACATCAAAATGTATTACTTCCAACAAGTTGCTTTCTAGTTCCATTTTACTGAAAACGAGGCTTTCAGTCATCTTGCCCATGTGGTATGATTTGCATGTCTCAAGTGATTCAAAATCAAGTGAGTCCAAACGGTCCATTTGCATGGAGTTTCTTCATGCATATACACCAATAGACATGGTTCGCATGCCTCAAACTTTTCAAAAACGAGTGAGCCCAAAGATCCATCAACATGGAGCTTCTTCATGCGTTTTATACCGATATGACTTACGTGGCAGTGCCACAAGTAGGTGGTACTATCATTACTATCTTTTGGCATGAACATGTGTATCACTACGATCGAGATTCAATAAACCATTCATTTTAGGTGCAAGACCATTGAAGGTATTATTCAAATAAACAGAGTAACCATTATTCTCCTTAAATGATTAACCGTATTGCGATAGACATAATCCAATCATGTCTATGCTCAAAGCAAACACCAATCTTGATGGTAGAGGGAGCGTACGATATTTGATCAACCTTGGAAATACTTCCAACACATATCGTCATCTCACCTTTAGCCAGTCTCGTTTATTCCGTAGCTTTTATTTCGAGTTACTAACACTTAGCAACCGAACCGGTATCTAATACCCTGGTGCTACTAGGAGTACTAGTAAAGTACACATTAACACAATTTATATCCAATATACTTCTATCGACCTTGCCAGCCTTCTCATCTACCAAGTATCTAGGGTAATTCTGCTCCAGTGGCTGTTCCCCTTTATTACAGAAGCACTTAGTCTCGGGTTTGGGTTCAACCTTGGGTTTCTTCACTAGAGCAGCAGCTGATTTGCCGTTTCATGAAGTATCCCTTCTTGCCCTTGCCCTTCTTGAAACTAGTGGTTTCACCAACCATCAACAATTGATGCTCCTTCTTGATTTCTACTTTTGTGGTGTCAAACATCGTGAATATCTCAAGGATCATCATATATGTCCCTGATATATTATAGTTCATCACGAAGCTCTAGCAGCTTGGTGGTAATGACTTCGGAGAACCATCACTATTTCATCTGGAAGATCAACTCCCACTCGATTCAAGCGATTGTTGTACTCAGACAATCTGAGCACAAGTTCAACAATTGAGCTTTTCTCCCTTAGTTTGCAGGCTAAGAAAATCGTCGGAGGTCTTATACCTCTTGACGTGGGCACGAGCCTGAAATCCCAATTTCAGCCCTCGAAACATCTCATATGTTTCGCGACGTTTCAAAACGTCTTCGGTGCCTCAACTCTAAGCCGTTTAACTGAACTATCACGTAGTTATCAAAATGTGTATGTCAGATGTTCGCAACATCCACAGACGACGTTCGAGGTTCAGCACACTGAGCGGTGCATTAAGGACATAAGCCTTCTATGAAGCAATGAGGACAATCCTCAGTTTACGGACCTAGTCCGCATAATTGCTACTATCAACTTTCAACTAAATTTTCTCTAGGAACATATCTAAACAGTAGAACTAAAGCGCGAGCTATGACATAATTTGCGAAGACCTTTTGACTATGTTCAGGATAATTAAGTTCATCTTATGAACTCCCACTCAGATAGACATCCCTCTAGTCATCTAAGTGATTACATGATCCGAGTCAACTAGGCCGTGTCCGATCATCACGTGAGACGGACTAGTCATCATCGGTGAACATCTTCATGTTGATCGTATCTACCAAACGACTCATGCTCGACCTTTCGGTCTCTTGTGTTCCAAGGCCATGTCTGTACATGCTAGGCTCGTCAAGTCAACCTAAGTGTTTCGCGTGTGTAAATCTGTCTTACACCCGTTGTATGTGAATGTTAGAATCTAACACCCGATCATCACGTGGTGCTTCGAAACAACGAACTGTCGCAACGGTGCACAGTTAGGGGGAACACTTTCTTGAAATTATTATGAGGGATCATCTTATTTACTACCGTCGTTCTAAGTAAACAAGATGCATAAACATGATAAACATCACATGCAATCAAATAGTGACATGATATGGCCATCACCACTTTGCTCCTCTTGATCTCCATCTTTGGGGCTCCATGATCATTATCGTCACCGGCATGACACCATGATCTCCATCATCATGATCTCCATCATCGTGTCTTCATGAAGTTGTCTCGTCAACTATTACTTCTACTACTACAGCTAACGGTTAGCAATAAAGTAAAGTAATTACATGACGTTTATGTTGACACGCAGGTCATAAATAAATTAAGACAACTCCTATGGCTCCTGCCGGTTGTCATACTCATCGACATGCAAGTCGTGATTCCTATTACAAGAACATGATCAATCTCATACATCACATATATCATTCATCACATCCTTTTGGCCATATCACATCACATAGCATACCCTGCAAAAACAAGTTAGACGTCCTCTAATTGTTGTTTGCATGTTTTACGTGGCTGCTATGGGTTTCTAGCAAGAACGTTTCTTACCTACGCAAAAACCACAACGTGATATGCCAATTGCTATTTACCCTTCATAAGGACCCTTTTCATCGAATCCGATCCGACTAAAGTGGGAGAGACAGACACCCGCTAGCCACCTTATGCAACTAGTGCATGTCAGTCGGTGGAACCAGTCTCACGTAAGAGTACGTGTAAGGTCGGTCCGGGCCGCTTCATCCCACAATGCCGCCGAATCAAGATTGGACTAGTAATGGTAAGCATATTGAACAAAATCAACGCCCACAACTACTTTGTGTTCTACTCGTGCATAGAAACTACGCATAGACCTAGCTCATGATGCCACTGTTGGGTAACGTAGCATAAATTCAAAATTTTCCTAAGTGTCACCAAGATCAATCTATGGAGTCATCTAGCAACGAGAGAGGAGTGGATCTACATACCTTGTAGATCGCGCGCGGAAGCGTTCAAGAGAACGGGGTTGATGGAGTCGTACTCGTCGTGATCCAAATCACCGATGATCCTAGCGCCGAACGGACGGCACCTCCGCGTTCAACACACGTACGAAGCAACGACATCTCCTCCTTCTTGATCCAGCAAGGGGGGAGGAGAGGTTGATGGAGATCCAGCAGCACGACGGCGTGGTGGTGGAAGTAGCGGGATTCCAACAGGGCTTCGCCAAGCGCTGCGGGAGGAGGGAGATGTGTCATGGGAGGGAGAGGGAGGCGCCAGGGCTTAGGTGTTGCTGCCCTCCCTTCCCCTCACTATATATAGGGCCAAGGGAGAGGGGGGGGCGCAGCCTTGGCCCTTCCTCCAAGGAAGGGTGCGGCCAGGGAGGAGTCCATCCTCCGCAAGGCACCTCGGAGGTGCCTTCCCCCTTTAGGACTCTTCCTTTCCCTTATCTCTTGGCGCATGGGCCTCTTGGGGCTGGTGCCCTTGGCTCATACAGGCCAAGACGCACCCCCTACAGCCCATGTGGCCCCCCGGGGCAGGTGGCCCCACCCGGTGGACCCCCGGGACCCTTCCGGTGGTCCCGGTACAATACCGGTGACCCCGAAACTTGTCCCGATAGCCGAAATAGCACTTCCTATATATAATTCTTTACCTCCGGACCATTCCGGAACTCCTCGTGACGTCCGGGATCTCATCCGGGACTCCGAACAACTTTCGGGTTACCGCATACTAATATCTTTATAACCCTAGCGTCACCGAACCTTAAGTGTGTAGACCCTACGGGTTCGGGAGACATGCAGACATGACCGAGATGACTCTCCGGTCAATAACCAACAGCGGGATCTGGATACCCATGTTGGCTCCCACATGTTCCACGATGATCTCATCGGATGAACCACGATGTCAAGGACTTAATCAATCCCGTATACAATTCCCTTTGTCTAGCGGTACGATACTTGCCCGAGATTCGATCGTCGGTATCCCGATACCTTGTTCAATCTCGTTACCGGCAAGTCTCTTTACTCGTTCCGTAACACATCATCCCGTGATCAACTCCTTGATCACATTGTGCACATTATGATGATGTCCTACCGAGTGGGCCCAGAGATACCTCTCCGTCACACGGAGTGACAAATCCCAGTCTCGATTCGTGCCAACCCAACAGACACTTTCGGAGATACCTGTAGTGCACCTTTATAGCCACCCAGTTACGTTGTGACGTTTGGCACACCCAAAGCACTCCTACGGTATCCGGGAGTTGCACAATCTCATGGTCTAAGGAAATGATACTTGACATTAGAAAAGCTTTAGCATACGAACTACATGATCTTGTGCTAGGCTTAGGATTGGGTCTTGTCCATCACATCATTCTCCTAATGATGTGATCCCGTTATCAATGACATCCAATGTCCATGGTCAGGAAACCGTAACCATCTATTGATCAACGAGCTAGTCAACTAGAGGCTTACTAGGGACATGGTGTTGTCTATGTATCCACACATGTATCTGAGTTTCCTATCAATACAATTCTAGCATGGATAATAAACGATTATCATGAACAAGGAAATATAATAATAACCAATTTATTATTGCCTCTAGGGCATATTTCCAACAACCTAATGTGTGGCAAATCAAAAGGGCAAACAATTTTCTTGGCCTCCTCAACACTAGTAGGACACAGGTTCCCCGCGGGAAGAACTTTATTATGTAGAAACTTCAAATGCTCATCGAGGCTTTTGTCTATCCATTTGTTTTTGGCCTTCATCTTTAGAAGTTCGAGCGTGAAACTCAAGTGGGTCGCCTTAGGATCGCAACAGTCATACAATGGAGTCCTCGAGTCTACTTCAAGTTGCGCCAGCTTGGCCTCCTCTCTAGAAGCAGCTCTCTTGTTGGTTCTACTCTTGCGAAGGAGGTCTCGAACATGAGGGTCCTGCACGACTACACTTAGTAGCGTCGAAGACTGCGGCATGACCGTCGCTCTTCTCCGCCATGTTCGGACTCTTCGTCGCCGTGTCCATAATCTTCTCTGCCACCATCGTCATTTTCGGACTCTTCCCCGCCGACATGTCCAGAGCCATCATCTTCTTGTCGATCGGTCAGCTCTTCGTCTAGCCCCATGTCATTATTCCCTGCCATGTGGACGTCCTCCTCATCATCATCTTCTTCACTTATCCATTGAGTATAGCCATCCATGAAACCATTCATCAGTAGGTGCACCTTCAAAGTGCCACGATCAAAAGGGTCCAAAAGGACTCCTTCCTTGTATCTTGCACACAGACATCTAATCCTAGTCCGATTATTTGCATACATGTCGATCACCGCGGATTGCATGTACCGCTCCACCTTCCATCCACTCACCTTCATGATCGACTGCACGGTATAACAAGCAAAAGGGTTATGAAATAAATAATGCATGCTTCAAAGTCACATATATAAAATTTTGGCATGACCTTGCCTAAAAATAGGACATATGAGTTTGCTCGAAATTCATCGAAACGGAAATAAATCGACATTTCGGCGAAACATAAGCAACTCAAGGGCGTGTAACTAGCACAAATCTCTCCATAAACAGTATTCTGATCATGGGATCACAACCTGACCTGCCCCGCTAGTTGTACGTTGAACTTCTCTGTGAACTAGGTTGAACTTCCGCCAACATTGCCCAAATGGGGCTTGCGATATACCGTTGGAAAGCTATGGACACCAATATCATGACCCAATTAAATTTTTGGCAAAACATAAACGGTTTAAGAGCAGCTTTGAAAACCATTTTTCTTCACAAAAAAAACATGAATCGTATTTTCGATCGTATTTCTAAACCATTTATCGGAATGAGGCATATAATATGACGTTGGAAAGCTGCAGCAAAACCGCTCCTTCCACATGTTGAAAGTTTTCTCTAATTCCCTATGGTTAAAGAGTAATTTGAAAAAATGTAAAATTTCATAAACTGAATAGCTGAGTTTGTATTTTCGATGTCATTTCTAAACGGCTAAGACAATTGAGGCATATGATATGGCGTTGGAAAGATTACAAAAATGCGCTACTTTTTCATTTTGAAAGTTTATTCTAATTTTGAATGGTTTAAGAGTAATTTAGAAAACGGTTCAAGTCCTACCGAGTTCGTATTTTCGAGCTAATTTTTTAACCGTGCGTCCGAATGCAGCAAATGATATGGCGTTGGAAAGCTTGAACAAATGCGAAACTTTTTGGTATGTATTTTTTCTCCCAATTCTTTATAGTTTTAAGTCAGTTTCGAAAATGACAAAAAACGCATTTCTGCCGTATTTTCTACAAACTTTAACGAAAAGGCGCAAATAATATACCGTTGAAACGAGAAAAAAGGTATGATCAGCAAGGCTAGACTTGGTTCCACCATAGAAGAAAAAGAATGAATAATGATGAACTTGAAGTTTCGTTAGAATCTTCATGAGAATCACCGGGTAAGAACATGAAGGAAAAGAATGGTGAGACTTCCATCAATAAAATGATACTTGATTGAGAAATCTGAGTCCTTGAAGAAAAAGGGTGGGTGGGTGGGAAAAAACAAAAGCAACTTGGAGATGGATGAAACAAACACTGTTGAGAAGAACTGATAATTGATCTTGCGAATGTTGAAGTGATCGGATCCACTTGAAGAGAAGCACGCCGGTTAAAAAGGATTGACAAAACAATCTTGATGATCAAGAAGGATTAGTATTCACATAAAAATATGAGAACACTTCTTAGGAACAGGTATGGAATCAACATTTGACTTTGAAGCAACTCGAATACCACAACTCAAAACAAAAACAAAGGATTGGCTTGCAGAATATGCCAGAACAAACATAGGATAGAGATTTCGTCCGAAGTTTTCGTGGTGGGGCCTACACGGGCTCGATCGTACAGCACCATCATGTACAAGGCAGTGCACATGACATATGAAGCGTCCCCGAGTCGGCATAGCCAAGGACTCTTTAAGACACAACGAGACCACTGTAAAACCAACCGTGAATAGGAGGACCACTAGACATCGAACCCCAATTTCATATCATACATCTGTCGGAAAGATATCCTAAGAGCTACTTGAATTCCCACTTATAAACTCCCGAAATTTTCCCGGTTATGCAATCAGGTGTTGGGGATATAGGGGAAGCATAATATCTCACCCAAATCTAGCAAATCCTACATCCAGCTGTATCCATCCTTCAACACATAACCAAGAAACCTTCGGAAATCGTCTACCACAACCTTCGAAAAGCATCTGTTATACGAGTTATGGCAATACTTCCGAACTCCCGCCCCAGTACTGGGTGGCGTCGAGGTTATGTCACCAACAACTGCATAAAAGAGATTTTCGATGTCGGTGAAACTAAACTCAGGTATTCCAGAACTGCAACGATAAAATTGTGACGACAACACCTCGGAGCTCAACTCCCCGGGACACTGCCACAACCCCTAAATGACAGGAGGCACCAAGAACAATGTTCTCGTCACAAATTGATCGGAACGATTCCAAGATACCCGCGTGATCCTAAATTTTTTTTAGTGAAATTTGAGAAGAGAAGAGTCAAAACTCTACGTCGGGATGCCTTACCAGAGCGATGAAGGGACCGAGGAGTAAAAAGAATTCCTAAACTCTCCGATATATAATTCCTAAATGACTCAAAATATTTTTCTAGACTCAACTCGTCCGCTAATAACGATCAAGCAGTGGGGGCTCCTAAGGTCGGGGAAGGCTCTGATTACCAACTTGTAACGCCCTCGATGCGGCTATATCTCCCATGTGTTGAAGCATGACTTAGAGGCATAACCGCATTGAAAGCAATGTCGCAAGTGAGGTAATCTTCACACAACCCATGTAATACAATAAGGGAAAAGAGATACATAGTTGGCTTACAATCGCCACTTCACACAATACATGAATAAAGCATTACAACATCCAAATACAATCAAGGTCCGACTACGGAACCAAAATAAAAGAAGAACCCCAAATGCGACAAGGTCCCCCGATCGACCCCAACTAGGCTCCACTACTGATCAACTAGAGCAAAAACAACACAAAGGACAAGATCTTCAACGAGCTCCTCCTGAGCTTGGTTGCATCATCTGCACGGACTCATCGGCACCTGCAAGCTGGTTTTGGAAGTATCTGTGAGTCACGGGGACTCAGCAATCTCACACCCTCGCGATCAAGACTATTTAAGCTTATGGGTAAGGTAAAGGTATGAGGTGGAGCTGCAGCAAGCGACTAGCATATATGGTGGCTAACATACGCAAATGACAGCGAGAAGAGAAGGCAAAGCACAATCGAGAAACTATGATCAAGAAGTGATCCTAGAACAACCTACGTCAAGCGTAACTCCAACACCGTGTTCACTTCCCGGACTCCGCCGGAAAGAGACCATCACGGTTACACACACGGTTGATGCATTTTAATTAAGATCAACTTCAGGTTTTCTACAACTGGACGTTAACAAATTCCCATCTGCCCATAACCGCGGGCACGGCTTTCAAAAGTTCAAATCCCTGCAGGGGTGTCCCAACTTAGCCCATCACAAGCTCTCACGGTCAACGAAGGATATTCCTTCTAGCGGGAAGACCCGATCAGACTCGGAATCCCGGTTACAAGACATCCTCGATAATGGTAAAACAAGTCCAACAAGACCACCCGCTGTGCCGACAAATCCCGATAGGAGCTGCACATATCTCGTTCTCAGGGCACACCGGATAAGCTAAGCGTACGGGAGCCAACGTAACCCAAGTTGCCAAGGGATGGCCCCGCACGGTGCTCTGGGTTGGACCAACACTCAGAGGAGCACTGGCCTGGGGGGTTTAAAAAAGATGACCCTTGGGCTGGCCGACCCAAGGGAAAGAAAAAGGCTAGGTGGCAAATGGTAAAACCAAGGTTGGGCCTTGCTGGAGGAGTTTTATTCAAGGCGAACTGTCAAGGGGTTCCCATTATAACCCAACCGCGTAAGGAACGCAAAATCCAGGAACATAACACCGATATAACGGAAACTAGGGCGGCAAGAGTGGAACAAAACACCAGGCATAAGGCCGGGCCTTCCACCCTTTACCAAGTATATAGATGCATTAATTAAATAAGATATTTTTGTGATATCCCAACAAGTAAACATGTTCCAACAAGGAACAACATCTCCATGTTCCAATAAGGAACAAACTTCAATCTTCACCTGCAACTAAAAACGCTATAAGAGGGGCTAGCAAAACAACGGTTTGCTAGGACAAGGTGGGTTAGAGGCTTGGCTTAACAACATGGGAGGCATGATAAGCAAGTGGTAGGTATCATAGCATAGGCATAGCAAAAGAGCGAGCAACTAGCAAGCAAAGATAGAAGTGATTTTGAGGGTATGATCATCTTGCATGAGATCCCGCAAGGAAGAAGAACGAGTCCATGAAGAAGATAAACGGACGTAGACGAACGGGTCCTCACAGACACGACGTAACCGGATCCAACCCGAAGAAGCAAACACCGGAAATAAGCACACAACATAGTAACCAACCAACACATGAACATGGTATGATATGCGGGATGCGGTATGCGATGCATATGCATGATTTGCAAGGGAATGAAAGAACCTAGCCTCAACTTGGAAATCCAAGTATGCCACTGGAAAAGTGAGGTGATTTCGGTTGAAATTGATATAAAGATCACCGGAATCGGGTGCACGGTTTGAAAATGGCAAGCAAAACAAATATGGCACCGGTCTGCGATAAACAGCAAGTAGCCATCTAAATGCATCAAGATTTTCATGCTACAACACTCAAACATGACAACAAAATACATGTAAGGGATCCACTCATGATGCTTGACAAAAGATGAACAATGAGCTACGGCCAATTCATCCATTAACAGGTTCAAACAAGCATGGCAAAAGTGCAAATGATAAACAGGTTTCAGACTTAGTGAAATTAACACAAGCCTGGAATTTCAGATCAGGTAGCACACTTTGGAGCAAGAAAACTGTATGCTACAGGAACTTGACATGGCAAAGCAAGGCATGGCATGAAGCTACTCAAAGAGCTTAAAAAAAGTCCCTTAGTGACCTTGAGCCAAAAGGGCTCAGAAAATACAATTGCAAGCATGTGAACATGGCAAAAACATAATCAGGTCACAAACTTAGAGAAAAACTGGAGCATGCAAATCTGTTAACGATTAGGCATGTTTACGAGCTCGATGCACTCACTACAGAGCAAGGCATGACAAACTAAGCATACACCCATCAAGAATACACATTATAAAAGCTAGACATGACAAGAACAACAACATAGCATGCATGGATCAACAACAACATCCTCGGCAAAATCGCTAACAAGTAGACGATCTGCCCAGATTCACGAAATAGCAAAAGTAGAGCTCGATTGACTCAAGCTAGGGTTCTCCATAATTGCAAACAAAGACATGGATGGATAGAGCACCACAATATTAACAAATCATCCTTACTGATCATCCTCAAAAGAGGCACGGATCATTAGGAAACAACATAAACATATGGCATACTGATAAGAACAGATCAAGGACTTAGTGGAAATGCTAAGTCCCTGAAATCAGCATTAACGAATGCACCACTTTGCAAGCTTGTGCTAGTCACCACACACATCACAAAAATACATGGATGGCACCTCTGGAAAGATGGCAAAGCATATGACAAAACACATGTAGAGCTCAGGGGCATATCATGCACACAATAATCATGGCAAAAATGACAAATAGCTATTTGGAGCAGCAGATCTGACAATTATCTCAAATAGCACTCTTCCAACAGCATTTCGGGCATCAAGATGAACTCAAATGAAAATGATGCAATGAGATGAAATGATGTGCTCTCTTAGGCGAACATTTTGATATGCTATACGCGCAAAACGGAGCTACGGATGCAAAGTTACGACATGATGAACATGGGCATATGAAACCGGAAATCTTGGGGACTTAGTAGAAATTACCACCTCCAGATCTAGGGTTTGGGCAGCGCGCGAACCGAGGCAGCGTCGGATCTCGCCGGATCCGCGCCGGAGAAGACAAAGGCGGCGGCGGGAGGTTGTCCCAGCCCGGATCTGGTTGGATCCGGCCGGCGGCGAGCTAGGCGACGACGGAGGTGCGCCGGGGTGAGGTCGCCGGCGCCGGAGTTTGCGGCGTCGGGGCGGTGGTCCGGCGGACGGCGCCGCGGTGGCGGTGTCCGGAGCAGCGATGAGGCGGCCGGGCGGCGCGCCCCGGCGGGCGGCGCGTGCCTCGGGAGGCCGCGGGCAGGCGCGCGGTCGCGCTCGGGCCGGGCGGGCCGGCCTTGGGCCCGCAGGGCCGCGACGGCGTAGGCGAGGAGAGAGAAGGCGGCGGAGACAGGTGGCGAAGCGGGATTCGCTGAGGAGGGTGGCGCGGACATGTCCGACGGCGCTGGGGTTTTTGTCCGGGCGCGAGGTAGAGGAAGGCTAGGGGAAGGCTAGGGTTTCATCCGCGAATTTCGGGAGGGGAGCACATATATATAGGTAGAGGGAGCTAGGAGAGTCCAAATGAGGTGCGGTTTTCGGCCACGCGATCGTGATCGAACGCTCTATATGATAGAAGGGGTTTAGGTGGGGTTTGGGCCGAATTGGAAGGGTGTTGGGCTGCAACACACACGAGGCCTTTTTGGTCCCTCGGTTAACCGTTGGAGTATCAAACGAAGTCCAAATGGTACGAAACTTGACAGGCGGTCTACCGGTGGTAAACCAAGGCCGCATGACAAGTCCCGGTCCAATCCAACAACATTTAACACCCACACACGAAAAGAGGTAGAAAGGGACACCGGGTGACATAGAAGCGCCGGATTGCAAAACGGACAATGGGGAAAATGCTCGAATGCATGAGACTAACATGTATGCAAATGAAATGCACATGATGACATGATATGCAATGCATGACACGCAAGCAATGACAACGCAACAACATCGAATAACTGGCGGACACCTGGCACATCGGTCTCGAGGCGTTACAGTAGCTCTCCATCCACTCATTGGAATTGAGCAAGTAATATACGGATGGAATGCTATTGTAAACACGCAACTTTCCCGTGTTGATCATTTTTTCATACTCGCGACAATTTTAAAAGTTTTTCATCTCAAATTCATTCACTATAGTAGTCGAACTTCGTGCTGTTTTCACGTTGAACTTCTGTGACGTATTTTCGTATATAATTTTCTCATCCATTTCGTCAGTGTTATACAAATGATATTCTTTTTGTACAAACCTCTCTCATAATATTTTTTAACTTTCTCCGACCGAGGACTTGAACTTACACAAATGATATTCCTGTCGTTTTGAAGTAAATTAGAGAAATGACGAGATCATGATTTCCGCCTTCATTGCAATGGAAACGCACTGCGTGAAGTAGTTGAACTTCCCGGGCATGTTTGTTTGAACCTCACTCTGTTTTTGACGTGTTGTTTTTTGCACTGCGTGGAGTAGTTGAACTTCTGGGGCATGTAGTACTGAACTTCTAGTTGTTATCACTTTTAACTTCTCTGTGGTTTGAGAGATTTTTTTAAAACCCAAAAAACAACATGTTTTTTATGTATTTTGGACATCTAAATACATGGTGAACCTCTCCCATAAGAATTTTTTGAAGTTTTCCTATGAATTTTGTACTGCTTTATTTTTAAATTTGAACTTCTAGTTTTTTATCTTCGAACTTCTTATTTTAATTCTTTAATAATGAAGAAAATCTGCATTTGTATGGCCATCGAACTGCTTCATTTTTAGACTTGAACTTCTAGGGTTTTTTAACAGAGAAAATCCCTTTTTTTATATAAATTTGTGTGGAGATGCTTTGTTTTTTTAATTTGACCTTCTTGGGGTTTGTAATAAAGATTGGACTTCTTCGTCTTTTAAATCTAAACCTCTAGGTTTTTCTAGAAGTGGTGAAAATCCATTCTTTCTATAATTTTTGATTTTTTTTTAAATTTGCACTTCTAGGTTATTTTACAAATGAGTAAAATCTATTTTTCAAAAAGGGAAATCCATGAGATTTTTTTGTACAAACATATGTGTCTCTTTTTTGTTTTCTCATTTTTGTCTAACTTTCGAATTTATTAAATATGAACTTCGGGAGCTAACATAATTCTAGGTGAACCTTTTTTCGTTCTTCTATACAAATATCATGGTGCTCTATTATTTTAATTTGAACTTCTTGGTTATATTTCTAAAAAACTAAATTTTTTATTCAGGC
Organism: Triticum aestivum; assembly: GCF_018294505.1. Lineage (NCBI taxonomy): Eukaryota > Viridiplantae > Streptophyta > Magnoliopsida > Poales > Poaceae > Triticum > Triticum aestivum. The sequence continues at coordinate 406,177,652 of NC_057812.1, forward strand.
CGAACTACTTTTTTAGTTTAATTCGTACTTCTTGGTTTAACGGTGAAAATGAAATGCCCTATTGTTCTAATTTGAACTTCTAGGTTTTTATTTATTTAGAAAAGTGATTTCTTATTTTGTTTAAACATCGTACAAGGAATATCCATGTTTTATGAACGTCAATTTAAAAGTTGAACTTCTTCTTTCTTTTTTTAAACTTCTGGAGTTAACATTTTCTAGGTGATGCTATGTTTTCTTAAAAAAGATATACTCCATTTTTAGACTTTAAAATTGCTCTATTATTTTCAAATTGAACTTCATTGTTTCATTATTTAATAACGGGTGAGAACGATTTGTCTTTATAAACATCAAGCTATTTTTTATTTTAATTTGAAACATTTATAAAAACACATGAATTTTCCCAACTCTGCTTCTATTTTTGCTCCACTGGACTCCTCTAATGAAGTTTTTTAGCATATAGCTTTAGTTGAACTTGGCATACGGTCATAGTAGAACTTCCCCGCGGCTAGTGTATATGTTCATAGAACTTCATCGCGACCGTCGCGTAGCCGTAATACCTACCATATTTTTTGTAGTACAACTTCATTGTATGTCTGTGAACTTGATAGACGAAGTAGATTTGCAATATAATTTCTCAGACGCGCTATATGGGCCTTAAGGCTATCCAACATTTTTGGTCAAAGCATCAAGGGGATGTGTTGCGTGCATGTCCTCCACATAACACTAAATGTTCTTGTGGGCAATCCATCTAAATATTATATGTCAATTTTAAAAAGACATTGAATTGTCCTTGCATCGAGAAACTATGTATAGAATGTAGTAGATTTTTTAGGATGCCAAACAGAACATGAGATATTCGCACGTATTAACTCATGAACTAAGTCGGAACATGTTGTTTTCCCTCAACAATTTTTTTTTGTCTTCCTCATCCATTCACAAAATATTAGCTCAAGAATTAACCACCAATTTCTATTTCTATTTTATGCAAGCGAGCTCGTTTTAGAACGGGTAATAGATAAAGTGGCTTTCATTTTTTCTGAATATCGGACTGCTCAATTATTTTACTAGGAAATTCTGCATTTGTATTTTAAGAATGGGGATAACAAGAAATGATTTTTCTAGGTAGAATTTCATGTATTTTTATAAATGATTTCTTGGTGTGTTTTTTCCTCATGGTGGCTTGTTTTTTGTATATATTTTTTCCATGAACTTCGGTATGTTATGATACACAAAATTGAAAACATTTTGTATCATGAACACCACTGATTTTTATGGCGAACTTTTTTTAGTGTTTTTCAAAGCTTACTCTGTATTCGTTTTTTCTGGCGAACTGTAAATGTCTAAAATGTTTTTTGACATAAGCAAACAACACATTTGTGAACATAAGTTATTTTCTAGTAATCTTTTCTATTGCCCTAGCATCAAAATGTTTTCATAAATGCACCCACACAAACGGGAGTACACACTAGAGCACGCACACACAGAGCGCGCAGCCGCATACACACCAACACAAAAGCACCCACATAGTGAGCGGACACACACGAGTCATCACACTCAGCACACACGCATGCACCAATATAGTAATCTTTTTCAATAGTTACTTCATAACCTCTTGATTTTGAATCCCCGTGGAAGCCGTCATTGAACAGTTGAATATCTTTTTACAACATCAAGGCCATCATGATTAGTTATCTGAACATAATGGCCGAACATCTGTCTTTCTGAACTCTAAAATACTACTTCAGTCATAGAGCAACTTCTCTCATTCAGTTATCTAAACAGTGGCCAACACAGTTCAACCTTGATCAAAATTGCAGACCTGCAACCTGTTTAATAGAACTTCGGTAGACCAGCATACCCAGCCATATGGCTTGGCGTATGATCCTGCTGTAGTGGCCATCCATCAGCAGCCAGAGTGCTGACAGGAGTTCTGGGTAGGGTAGTAGCGTTACACCCCGGTTGAACCATCAAGGGACTGAAATTCCATGCAGCAAAGGTACACTTCAGCTTAACCATCAAGGGACTTGAGATCCGGGCAGCAGGGCTACACAACACCCCTGCCGAGCCTTCAAGGCAACAGAGCTACACTCCAATTCAACTTTCAAGGCAATGGAGCTCCGGGCAGCAGGGCTACACTACAGCTGAACCATGAGAGAAGGAAGAAATACAATGCCGGGGAAGGTCGAATCTAGCCATCGCTACAGTCCACGTGTAGACAGTGAGTGCTCTGGTGGTCAGCATCCATCGGTCATCAGAGACCCACGGGGTGCAGGGATGACCAGATCCGCCGGACAAAATCCCGGGAGAGCCCATCCGACGGGTGGGGGTGGGGAATGAAGGGAAGAAGGGAGGAAGCAGGACAACGCTATGTGGGAAGTTCAGCGGCGGCAAGCTAGTTGCGCAGCGGAGGGAGGAAGCAGAGCGGCGGCGCGTGGGATGCAGAGCTCAGAGAGGTAGCAGGGCAGAGGTGACGGCGCTAGAGGGATCAGCGGCGGGGTGTGGGAGAGGTCTTTCATGGCGGCCAGCTGCAAGTCGTTGCCTCCTCCGGCTGAAGGTCAATGCCTCCTCCGGGTGAAGGTCGGACCAATCCGCGCGTGTTCTCGTGGTCTCCGGCGAGTGAAGGGCGGCGAAGGATACTCGCCAGATCCGGCGACCCCGAGGTGGTCCGGGAAGTGGTGCGACGGCGTCTCCTCCGGATCCGTTGGGGTCGGGGCTACGCCGCGTCGGCGGCTGGGGGCAGGGCGGCCGTGGTGGTGCCGGCCACGGAGACGCCGGGCGGGGGCGGGGCGGCTGTTGTGTCGCTAGTTGGTGGTGGGTGAGGTGGGTGGTGCGGGAGGTGGGTGGGTATCTGGATTCTGGAGTTCGGAAACATTTTCGTCGTCTCTATATAGGGAGCTGTGATCGAATAACTATTCTGATCAGAATAGTGCTACCCTCTCTTTATATATATATATATATATATACGTTTGGGCTAAAATATTATTCTATTACCCTACTTGAACTGATGAATTCAAGCGGTTAAACTGATGAAATTTGAGCGGTTGAACTGATGAAATTCAAGTGGTTGAACTGATGCTTTCTGTTTGTGTTAAAAATTGTCTTCTTTAGTTCAATTTTTTTTTTGCAATTTTTTATCGAAACAGGGTGTGTAATATATCGTTAAAAAGCTCTTGGAATCTACATTACAATATTATAATTTGTTTTTGCAAAAAAATTATGGTTTAAGAGCAGTTTTGAAAAAACCGTTTTTTTTAAAACCGAAAACACGAATCGTATTTTGAACTTAATTTTCAAACAGTTTATCAGAATTGAGCAAATGAGATGGCGTTGGAAAGCTTGTGAAAATCTGCATCTTCCATATATCTACTATTTTTTAAAATTCTATATGGTTTAAAAGTAATTTGGAAAACGGTGAAATTTTGGGCGAAACGTATTTTCGCATTTTTTTGCAAATGGTTTGTCGGATTGATGCAAATGATATGACGTTGGAAAGCTATGGAAAATGTGCAACTTTTTCGTATAAAAATGTTTTTCTAATTCCTTATAGTTTAAACTTGAATTCAAATACGATCAAATTTGATTTCGAACATGATTTTTTTTAAGTTTGTCAAAATGGGGCAAATAATATACCGTTGGATAGCTATCAAAAATGCAAAACTTACTCATGTTGAACGTTTTCTCTATTTCACACCCGTTTAAGATTAATTTTGAATAAGGTGAAATCTATCGTGTTGTTTTTTCTGTCTAAAAAACAGATTAGTCGTACTGATTTATGTCTATCTTTGTACAGAGGGTATTTTTCATAGAGTAGTTTTGAATACGGTGATACCAGTTGTGCTATTTTTTTTTCTGTTTTGGAAACATAGTACTCGAACTGATCTCTATATGGGTTTGTGCTGAACGTGTGCTTTCACAGACTCGACTTTACTTTGTTTTTTCGTTAGAGTTTTGCTCGTAACTTTTAACGGTTTATTATATTATCGTCCCCGAACTTGCATGGTTTATATCGTTGAATTGAATGCTGTTCTTTTCAAAAAAAGAATGTTTTGCATGTTTTCTTTTAACTCAACATTTTTTTTACAATGATGTTTTAAACTTCTCTAATTTTATGACTTGTATTTTTTACTATCACGACTTGTACTTTTTACCATTTGAACTGAATGTTGTTTCTTTTTGCTTGAACTTTTACAATTTGAATTTTTGTCATTTTTTTATTCCGAACGGACCACCGTTTTTAACTTGTACTGATCAATATTTTTAATTAAACTATTTTCCTTTCATCTGACAGAAATATTTTCCACACATAATACACGTACATGAATTATATTACCCATAGCACCGACCTCAACACAAAAATCATCGCCCTACTCTTGTCTAGAACTTTTCAAGCACCCACATGAACACAATAATATTTATCAGAAAAATAAAGTGCTTCCGCACATGGGTACAAAAAAACTTCCAGCACACTTGGTCCTGCTCCTTGTCTTCAGTATCAGGTAGCGTGTTTTAGTGCTTCCAGAAGAGGATTGCATTAACCAAAAAATAAGTATTTTCATTAACCAAAAAATGTTTTGTGTTTTCTTTGAAACTCAACATTGTTTTGCGACGATATTCTAGACTTCTCTCATTTCATTATGAATTGATTATATATAAAAGTTGAACTATACGACACTTTTTAAATGAATCTAACAAGTATTTTCCCCTCTCTGAACTTCAAAAAAATCTGTTGTAAACTAGAGACTAAACAGTTGCAAATACTTTTAAATTGAACTCAAATAAAATATAGGAACTGAACTGAGTGTATTTTTCAGATTTTTGCTAGCATGCATCAAGACATTTTATATATGATTTTACATTAGAACATATACTAATTTTTATGCCAAGTAACTTCAAACAAAACAGAAGTGAAGCTTCATTTACAAGAACATAACAGAACATATGCTAGTTTAGATCCATACAAGATTTTCTCAAATGCTTATTAAGGCATAACACACAACACCTGTTGTGCTATAGGAAGAACACGTAAACAGAGGAAATTGGACAAAGAATCGTTAAGTAGGTGTACTAAAAAGCACACAAAACATGTACTGAAAAAGAACATAACTCCTTAGCGTTTGCATCGGCCTCCTATGGCAGAGGTGTACGGTCTGATCGCTGCGTCGTCGCACGGCCTCGTGTGGCAGAGGTGAACAGCTTGTGGTGGTAAGGGTGAACAGCCTGAGCGCTGCATCGTTGAACGGCCTCATGTCGAGGCAGTGAACGACCTGGGTCGTGAAGGTTCAAGCAGGGGGTGTTAAGAGGGTGTGTCGGACTAATTTTGTAGTGTCAGAATCAGTTCTGTAGCTGGTCACCACGCACGCCTACTCAACTGCACCATGCCACCGTCCCACTGCTCATAAGTACACTTGGCGCATGGTCGTTGTCGTTGGATGTACCTTGCATACACACAACAACCACCAATTAGCATGCACAAGTTCATGTACAGTAACATTACAAATTTGCAATGAAACCTAAAAAGATCTGTACTTTGAAATACTTCATTTTACTTTCCAAATACTTTATTTGTTTTGAAATATGAACTTCTATTTTTATTTCCTTAGAACTTATTATGATTTCCCTCCGAACAACAAAAACATGTTTGGTTTACTTACCCATAAAATATTTGAAGTATGTCAAATGAAAAAACATTCCGAGGCCTGGAAGTGAGAAAACACATTACACTCATCGAGGTAGATATCGTTCTGTGCGTACCTTGCCACATACCACATCGGATTCCAAGATTCTAGATGAACTTCAGCAAAGTGAAGTGAAACCTTTTTCTAACCTAAGAACTGCAGAAAATTAGCTCAATTTATTTAACCACAACAAATAAACTCTTAAGTACTTCTGGCAAGTATATTTGAATGAACATATCCTTTTTCTAGTTACTGAATTCCTAACTACTCCAAATAAACTTTTAACTACTTGTGGCAAGTATTTTTGAACTGACCTTTTCCATGTTTTTTGTGTGTGTCTTTTCCCAAATCTTTTCCAACCCTCTTCTCTGAACTTTTATATTTATTTTTCACGAACTTTTTAAGTTATCCTAGTTGAACTTCTAGTGTTTTCTTTCTTTTACTAATTTTTCTTTGTCTAGTATCATCTCTGTCTCGTAGTTTCCCATCCATCTCACTATGTTCGAACTTTTGGCAATCTGGAAATGAACTATCTGTGAAAACACATGCTCCAGTATAATCTGAGACGCCAATTCAAGCAAAACAATCAGTACTATTCACATTTATTAACAACAGCTTGAGATGCTCATGTAGAGGCTAGTGCAAGCTACTAGTACTAGGCATCCAGCGTGGTTGGAACAAACTAGATGAACAAATGATTTAACGGGGTAGCACTACATACACAGGCATGAATAGGAACAACGCTATGTACCTGGAGACCGGCCACAACAGCAAGCGACACATGCGACTACGTCAAACTTAACCACGATGAGGCGGCCACCAACAGCGGACCGTCACCGAAGCCCTTATTGAATGAACACATGCGACGAACACCTGCATTTTGTTTTCCTTTTGTTTACTGAATGGTCGTGAAGCTTCACAGTTGGAAGCTTTTATGCATGTCAATCTTTCACAGTTGAAAGTAATCTGAGCTATCTCAAAACATCGAACTGATACATACATGCAAGAACGAAACCGGTACAAGCAATACAAACAATCAATATGAGGAGGAATCTCTAGATGAATAAGAACAGAGCTTCAAGAAGATTCATCAAATTCATACCAAAAATATGAGGGGTCACGGTACACCAACCAATAGGCTATGCGGGAGGAGGGCACCACCTACGGCGGGAGGACGGTGTGACCTGCAGTTTCAGTGGTATATGCCTAACAATAATTGGAAGGTAGATGATCAACCAGTGTCGGCCTCCAAGGCCAACAACCTTCTTGACAACACAATGTAGACCGACCAACATGGACTTTGTTGGGTTTAGTTTTTTTATTCACGCACTGTTAGGCGTGCCCATTTTGAACTTACAAAGTTTTATATACCCATATGAACCTACAAAGTTTTCCTATAGCCATTTTGAACTTACAAAGTTTTTCTTGACGAACTTCCATGTGGTTTGTTTACAAGGAACTTTCATAAAGGAACTTCTCGCGCAATTGCACATGTACTGGTTATATTTTCTCCCGAAGCCAGAATGGTTTTCATATGTTTCGTACACTATGGTGATGAATATAAACAACGGGTGAGCACCAAGACAGCTCCAACATGGGATCCCTTTCCCCAAGAGGAAGCAATAGGAATTATTGCTTAGAAAATAAGCAAGTGCAAGTATGAGGAGAGTAACAAGAGTTGTACTTTTGGTGTAAGCATACATGAGCAGGGCTTGCCCAGAGGCCGCAAAAGGGGCAACGACCTGTGCTGGTTGCAGGAGCTGGACTACCTAGGCATCACATCAAAGTCATTAGCAAGATTAACCACTACTTTTTACAAGAATTAGCCAGCAATTAAAAGGGTGAGAAATAAGAGTTCTAGTAATTATAATTTCCAAACACTAGTAGCAACCACTGTTTCGGTTCAGTTTCCTATGAATAAAATCAACACCACGTCTCTTTATGAATAAAGCAGCATGCATTATGTCAAGGCCATGTCCACACTTCCTCGCACAACGATTCAAAATCCTCTCAGATAAGCTCGAACAGGTTGCTATTCTCAAGCTATTTGATTTTCACACAAAAAGTTGTGAGCAGATAAACTTACACATTAAAAAGAGTGTATCAATTTCTCAATCGCTAGAGAAAATAACACGAGAGCGGTGCCAGCTTCCCTGTAAACCCACACCTACGCCCACCTAATCCAGCAGCGATCGAGCCAGACGAGAAGGAGCCAGCATTGAAGCACTTGGGGGAATGAAGAAACGGAATCATCTGGGTTCCATGTATAAATCATGGGAGCTCCTAGGAATTTTATCCAACACAACCAGCGCCTACTACTGTCAGCACCACATTTGCAGCTGCAGGAACACCGCCAACTGAACGGACTCTGGTGGCGGTGCTTAACGGCCTAGGTGGCTGAGTTTGAACGGCATGGGCGTTGGGGTGGTGGAGCGGCGCGCGTCTGTAGGAAGGCATGGCGGCGCACGTCGACGGGGAGGCGGGGGGCGCGCGTCGGCAGGGAGGTGGGGGTGCGCGTCCGCAGGAAGGCGTTTAACAATGAATGAATTACAGTACCAACACTTAATGTTTTAGATTTCCTTGGCACAACAAGTTAGTACATCTAGCAATATAGGCCAAATAAAATCCATAGACTACAGATTGAGTAAAATAAGAATTGAAATGAACTAAAACTAAAATAAGAATTGAACTGAAATAAACTTGGATATTGTACTGAAATAAAATAAGAAACTTTGACTAAACTAAAATGAGAATTTGAAATTGGACTGAACTAATTTTTTTTGCTGAACTAATCATGAAATAACAAGAATCAATTTGTTCTAGAAATGTATTTTAAGCATCAAGTCCACGAGGTTTGAGAAGTTACAGAATCATTTTTAGTTTCAAGCACAATTGCAATTCAGAATTGCTAACATAATTTCAAGGTACTATGCAAAAAAACACATTACAGTATATTGAGATGTCAACTACATGTACCATCTCAATACAGTATAAAAAATGAATCAATAGTAAGAAACAAGGTAGTAACAATCCTAACTCTGCATAGTTTTGGGATTTGTAGAAGTCTGAACATGGTTATCATAGTTAATTAGTTATTGTGTAAGCAGGATGTGTTTACACACACCTATAATTAAGAATTGAACTGAACGACCCATTTTTCTTGTACTGAAGCTTGTTTTCAGAATTCGTATCAGTGGCTTATTAAACACATGCATCAACATCGAGGAACACTAGAAAAAAGGACACCACTGTACAGGAACTACAGTGGACAGATCCAGAGGAGAAATCCTCAAGCAAAAATCAAGAGAGGTCGCAATCTCCATGGAAGATGCCGACGTACCCCTGCTCTATCTCCTCCCACTCCTTGCATACAAACACATACCAGAGAGAGAGAGAGGATGAGAGGGAGATGACTGAGACGGGTCGAGGGCGGACACGGGGTGGCCTGCGAGCAGCTCTTCTCGCGACCAGCAGCAGAGTGTGATGTTGTACTGTCGAGACAAAGTTCCTTGACCCAACGGCTCCACGCGCAGCCGCTGAGCGCATGCCATGGCGCGACAGCAGAGGGTGGCGCATGGGAGTGAAGCTGCGGCCGTGGCGCGAGTGAGGGGTTCCGAGGATGGCGTGGAGGAGTACAAGAACTGAATATAGCACAAATGTTGAACTTGCAGGTTCCATACGCAAGCTAGACATGAACAGGGCGGTGCGTGACCAGAGGTGGTAGTGGAGACACGGCGCGGCATGCTAAGGCAGACGCGGCGGGGGAAGGCGGCCGACGGTGGCTCGCCAAAGGAATGCGGCCAGCGGTTGCTCGTCGGAGGAAGGCGGCCAGCGATGGCTTGCGCGAGGAAGACAGCCGGCGGTTGCTCGCTGGAGGAAGGTGGCGGGCGGTGGCTCGCGCGAGGACTTGAACTGATCCTCGGTGGGGCAGAGAGGCAGCGGCACGGTGGGGCAGAGGGCCGGCGGCGCGGTGGGGGAGAGGGCCGGCGGCGTGATGGGGGAGAGGGCCGGTGGCGCGGTGGGGGAGAGGGCCAGCGGCGCGGTGGCCTAGAGGGGCAGCGGCGCTCGGGAGGAAGGCGGGGGTCGTAGGGTGTGACGGGTTGCGGGGGGCTCGTGCGGGGCGAGTTTTCGTGCATCACCTCCTTACAGGGCCGAGGGTAACATAATAGTCCAGCCTCATATATATTCATCATCCAGGGTGCAGAATAAATTATTGTTTCATTCGAGGTAATCTTGCAATCGCTTCCTAAATAAATTACGTTTACAATATAAAAAGTTAAGTGCATATTGATTCAATATGTAAAATTTAATATAAAAAATAAAAAATAGGTTATAAGACCGGAAAAATCACATTTATGTATGTTTTACACTATATTCTTATATTCGCAATTTTACGTAACATAAAATAATTTTTACGGTGAGTATATTTTCTTACGTTCTCTTTTTATGTGTGAAATAAGATAAAATTTACGAAACATAAAAATACGTTGCATTGATGTCAAATTAGGGAGGGGGTGAAGAATAACTATTCCTCACCCAGGGCGAATAGCGCGACCCCTCATTCACACACATATTCCCATTCTTTAAATGAACAACTTTTTACTCACCTATATCTAGACTGAGAGCATATTCCCGAGAGAGACTGAGAGAGACTGAGAGCATGCGGTTAATTAGATGATGAGTGAGAACAATCGACAGAGCACGTGTGGTTGGCTAAATATTTAACTAGATCTAGTTGTTGGGGGAGGAGAGGTGAATCTAGCTAGCTAACTAATGGAGAGGGGTTCTGGTAGATGGGGCATTAATGGGGGGAGAGAAGAGAGGTGAGAAAGAGATAGGCCATTTATGGAGGAGGGTGCCATTAATGAGGAGAGAAGAGAGGTAGGAGGAAGAGAGAAGAAGAGAAACAATGGTGGAGCTAGAGGGGAGAGGGGAGAGGGGAAAGGAGGGGGGAGAGGGAAAAGTGGGGGAGAGAAAGGGAAGGGGTGGAAAAGGTGGCACCAGCCGCAACTAGCAATAATGCTGCTTTGTAAAAAGCGCTGCTGCTATTGGACTTAGTAGTAGCGCTTTTCAGGAAAAGCTTTGCTACTAAGTGGGGCCCACTAGCAGTAGCGGTGCATAAAAACAGAGCGCTGCTACTAAACTGTTAGTAGTAGCGCTTTTTCTGTACACCGCTACAACTACAAAAATAGTCGATGGCCTCGTCTGGTCCCACATAGTAGTAGCGCGTTTCTGCTTCATATCGCTACTACTATGGAGTTACTAATAGCGCTCTCCAGGAAAAGTGCTACTGCTAAATAGCAGCGGCGTTTACTTCTTTCCAACGCTACTATTATGCTACTGTGTATAAGCGTTTTCCTAGTAGTGACAGTAGAGTAGTTATTTATTACAGGGTACAGTATAATAATTTTACTGAACAGATTTCCATAAGCTCTAGCACTGGAAGATTTCTATAAGAATTAACAATACAAAATGTAAAGGTAACAAGTTTCAGCATATACTAGCTGTGCAAGAGCATTAAACCAAATACAAAAGTCTGAAGGTAACAAGCATTATTAACTAATAACAGTATAAAAAATTGCAAACCATGTACCTTCAAGGTAAATATTATTTTGAACTCGAGGGAACCTAAAAATTGCTATCCTAACACTACAAAAAAAGACACATCCGTGACATTTTGGGTCGAACAATTTTTTTTTGTCATACATATGACACTTCTATGACGATAATTGTGAAAAAACTCGGTATCATCATAGATGTGGTGGGCTCCTACTTCTATGACAAAAAATCATGACAGAAAATGGGCTTTTCGTCCTGGGCGGGCCGGAGACGCAGCTGCATGACATTCTTTGGGCCGTCCATGACGGAAAAAACCATGGTAGAAGCGAGGGGGAGGAAAATTTCGGGGAGTTCCCGGTTACGGTGGGAGGTCGGGGGCCGAGCGATGCACGTTTCTCTCGTACACGTACGCGTGTGTGTGCGAGGCATTGGCTCTAACTGAACCCGAGCGAGCCTTTGGGCTCTAACTAAACCCGAGCGATTGCACTGCAGGCTAC